>NW_009228933.1:0-51175 GCF_000690835.1 Fulmarus glacialis | reverse complement strand
GGTGTCGGCAGATTCGCCTCGGCCGGGCGCCATCTTGACGCCTTGGTGCCCCGGGTGTTTCCACGGCAGTGCCGCACCCCTGAGCTGTGTGTCCCGCCGCAAAATGGCTGAGGCAGGCTCGGGGAAGCAGCAGGGAGAAAGGGGCCCATGCACGCAGGGTGCGCCTCGTGCACCCCAAGGGCTGTGGTGAGGGGCTGTGAGGACAGGATGGCCACAATTAACCCTGGCCCCAGCATCCACCCTGGGAAGGTCAAGGGGGCGACAGAGGGGAAGGTGGTAACTGTTTGACAGAAATCCTTGCTAAATATGTCAAAAACTAGAGAGTGTGGCATGCACAGATCCTCCGTGAGTGGCAGGAGGGGAGGTCCGGACATCTTCCATGCTCCCTGGTGAGCCAGGCTGTGTGAGGGACTGTGACTGGGACAGCGCAGCGTTTAAAGCACAGCCTTGGTGGGGGCACGGCCATCAAAGGCAGACAGTCTCTTTGATGGACATTTCACAGTAACGAGGACAGGACACTTTCTTTTACGTGCTCTGATGGTATCATTTTGGAAAAATTGCTGCACTTAAGTTTTTCTGAAACAATTAGGACTGTTACTATGTATGCTGGGTAACTATTACTGAGGCAGATACTGTCAAACATTTGACGGGCAAAAAACAGACACTCTCTCAGCCTGGAAAGCTTTTCACTGTTACACTTTGTGTAACCTGGCGTTTAATTAGGAAAGTCACTGGATAATGACAACTGAAAAACCTACAAAGCTGTAGTCAGAAGAGGCAAATCAATGTTAACAACAATATACAAAAATCGTTTTACTTCTCTCAAGATACAGCATGTGGAAAACGTGTCATAGTAATCCTGCTCACTGGGTAAGCTTTGCATACACATATTGTGCTTCTGCAAGTTTCTGTAAGAAGTAACCATCAGAACACCATAGCTGGTCTGCTGAGATGGTATTATTTTTTTCTATTTTCTTTCTTCATGGTACAAAACAGATTTAAGAACAATGCCAAAGGTTGGATGGTACTAAATTAAACTGTAAATTTTTTGGAGATGAACAAAAAGACATCTCTGTTATGCATGTCCATACAGAGGAAGAGGTTAGGTTGTAATGTATATTAGTATCTTAAGTTCTATGAAGAATTTGGATGTGTTGCACTAATTCTCATTGCAACAGCTGTAGTTTGCATTTATTGCACCTCATTTGAAACCCTGAGTTGGAAGCCAAGTTGCATGAGAAGGGTGGGTGAAGTGTTGAACACCATATTTTTTTGAAATTATTTTGCAAATACGATTTTCAAAAATTTCTACACCATGACAAGGAAGTTGACGAAATTTTGTTTAAACATAAAAGTGGAAGGGCTTACTAATAACTGGATAAGCAACTTTTGTGAGGGTGTACGATCTTTTCCATCATCAGGAACTGTTTATATTACTTCTCAAATAATTACAATTTTAAAAGTGTAATTCTTTAACTGTAGGGTCACTGAGTTGCTGCTGTTGCATGTGCCTCTGCTGCTATAATTAATCTGAGAGCCCCTAGAGTGGGTGTCCCTGGGAGAGGTCTTCAATTTGTAGGGCTAGGAAAAGGGAGGGGTAACTAGTAAGTAGAAAGTTCTATTGAGAAATAAGAAAAAATAATTTGATAGCTGAAGCATTACGCGGAATTCAGTTCCCTGGTGTGCTGCCAAGTCCCTGGCTGACTTAGGCAAATTGCTTTATACATAAGGAACATTTGTAAGGCAGGACGGAGAGATCAAGTTGGGTGGGTTACACCATCTCAAACGTGCGTGTGTGTGTGTACACAAATAAGAACCACACAGAGACGAGGAAAACTGTACATGGATGAGGGTAACTTCCTGAGCCTTTCTTGAACACCATTTTGAAAGGTGTTCATCACCAGCCTGCTTCCCAAATTGCTTGTAATCACATTTTGTAAGGTCTGAGGAAGCCTCAATCCACCTCTAGAACATTCGCTATTGGAAGTCTAAGGCTCTTCAGAACATATGGAGCCAAATTTGACTGAAATTACATCTATTACTCTTGTGGAAATGTCAGCTAGTTTGTTAAAATGAACACACAAAACCAAATTCAGCAATCAGTATGGGAAACAATGCAAGACAGTCATTTACATTTTAAGAGATTAAATTTTTCTTAAAAAAAATTTTCTATTAAAAAGGAAGATATTTTTATTAGTGAATTACTTTTTTTAATTGCACTGTTGCTTCACACTAATCAATGGCTCATTAACAAATCTAAGTATCAGTTTAAGCCAAGTAAAAAGGCAACAAATTTGAGTAAATCTGGAGACAAGCTCTGGTGTTATTTCCTAATATGTATAAATCAATAGATTTATAGACTATCATAGCACACTTAATAATGCTGTTTCTTAGAGTAACTGATTTGGAAACCATAAGAAGGGCAATCTCCCTAATGAACTGCATATCAATCTGCCTAATGAACCCTACAACTAATGCAAAAGTTAAGATACTAGAAAGAAGCGGAGTGCCAGTGTCTCCCCTCTCAAGTTCAAACCACGGTCCTCTGTAATTCAAGTATGATGTGCAATATTGCTGCTTTTTTTTTTTTTTAAGTTAGCTGTCAAGTAATTTTGGGAAATCAAATGTAACTGATCACTTAGGGTTGAAGCTAGTCCATATTGCACCTAGCTTCTAGCATGCCTTCCACCTCTGTTGCACCTGCATCTGAAAAATTTCCCTACTGTCACCATGGTGTATAATCATCAATCCTTAGTCTAATTCAGATTCTCAGTTAACTGCGGCATGGGAACTGAATTAAGAATAAACCTCACTGTTAAGCATTATCCACAGCAGCGCAATTTATTTTTATAATTTATACCAGTTTTAAAAGCATACAACTATCAGCGACACACAGATTTTCCTATATAGCTCTTTGGTTTACAGCACTCTTATCTGACATTCAAGTTTCTTTTCAGAAGTGCAGAATCAGTTCATTACAGTTGCATGCATCCCATAGAATGACTAGGCTCATGTGCTTTACCAGCAAGACTGAAAAATGAAAAAAAGCAGCGAACACTGAAGTGTTTGTGCCCCGGACCAATTTTTAATGTTTCTTAACCAGCTCTTAAGCAGGATCCATTTTCAACCTGACAAATTTTTGACAAATGGCAAAATGTCAAGTAGTTACAAGCAGGATAAAAAATAAACCTTGCTAATAAGGGGCTGCCAAACAGAGTCAGATCCGAAAGTCCAGCCCTCCGAGCCTAAACACACAAGGCAGACATTGAACTGAAAGGAGGCTCGTACATGTTGTGGTAGGAATGTAACTGCACACATTTTCAAGTCAGCCAAGAGGCAAGTTCATTTACACTGGACCTTGCATCTGAAGTTTTCAGATGTGAATAGTGACTTTGCTCTCAGGTCCAGAATAAGAGAACTTAAAGGGACTTAATTTTCAGAATGTTTTGGAAATTAGGCCTTTTTAAGGGTTCTGGTCAACACCGACAAGTAAGGCTTCCAAAATGAGGCCACAATGACATTGCGCACTTTAAGTTTATACTTGTTGACATCAATAGCCGAAAATACCCAAACCCAAAACGTTTTAAATGTGAATAGGAGCAGGACATCGAATAGAGGCAGCACATCAACCTTCATGAAGATTGAGCTGTAGAAACATTGAAGGGATTTAAGTAAGTCCTTTCTCAGCTAGAAATACATAAAAATTCCAGCTACAACAATTTTTCATGACCTGTAACATAAAAGTGGTTTGATCAGTTTTCTCCAAAACTTCATATAAATATTCTTTGCCTCAGGGCTAAATACAGGAAATTACAGCCCGCACCAATTTTCTAGGGAAAAAATATGTCATGGAGCTAAACCAGATACTTATGAAAGAAGTTAGTTGCAATTTTGACTCCTTTTCAGACATCCAAACAAGTTAGTACAAGATTAACTCAAAACAACATGTCAAATGTGAAGTTTTAAGGCACAAATGAGTGTCATGGCATGAGAATATAACTACTTATTCCACCTTGAGAGGGCAGGGGCTTGCATTACTAGACAGGAATAGGGCATAGAGCTGTTTGAGTAACGCAAGACAAAAAATGGTCTTACTGTGAAAGGCATGTTGCATATTGAAGTACCTTATTTGATTCATCAAGCTAAACAATTCTTCTCATGCTTTGACAAAAACTGAACTCCCATCTACGTACCAGTGTCCTGTACCACCTGGATCTTGAAACATCATGTGCGTGCTACAAAAGGCCAGTAGGACTAGGGATGGTTGCAGGTAGAAACACCTAAGCACTAGTCTTCAGTACACCACACTGCTAGATTTCTTTCTTTGTAGATGTTCCACCAGTTTACCAACATTTCACTTTATACCAATCCAGTCTTACTGAAACATGAGGCACATGAGGCTGTAGTTTGGCAGCCATGTGGAGGCTGTGAGTAGATTCTCGGGTGTGCTGTTATGATCTACCTGAATCCAGCCTCATGGCCATGTGGTTTTGAGTGTTGCCAAAATATGGGGCTTAAATTTGTTTTCTTAATTTTGAATTATCATTTTCACTGTAATATCACAAATAACATTGAATCTGTTCACAGTTCAGGGATGCATTTTACACAGTAATACAACTGCATTAATTTAAAATCAAGAAATAGTAGCCTTTGGTGGAGTAGGTAATAGCCAGATTTGTTTGGCTTTTCTGGTTATTCCCCCAGTGCTTTTTCCTCAGCTTTAAAAGTTGTAAGACATGTTCCCAACCAAATGAAATGTATTAAATTACTGCAACATAATTTAAGTCCCCACTTAATTCCTTTTGCCACTATTTGCTTTAAAAATGGCTTTAATGTTAAATGACAGGAAACTCAAATACACTAGAGTACTAGATTTGTTGAGAGCACTTGAGAATGCTAGTTTTACATACAATAGCTATTTCACACCATAAAGTGCATTTATTTGCTTTCTAGAACATGATCCAAGTCTATGGAACAAATCTAGTGCCAGGGGTTTTGTACACAGTCCCTAGGCTTGTGTGTTTTAAGGAACCAAAAGGGGCAGAAGTGTAAAAGCCAGGATGGTACAAATGGTCTTGGTGAGATGAGTTTACACCCTGTTCACTTACTAGAGTCAGTACGAAATAGCACAAAATCAGGAATGAACAAGACTGTAAAGAAGAAATATTTGAATTCTGTGCCCACTATAGACATCAGAGACCTTTGACGCTTCCAAAGTCCTGTTAATTTTATCTGTGTGGCTTGTATCAGCACATCCAGTTCAAAAATATGTCACTGCCCCTGTTTAACACAGGAAAACATACTCAGAAAGGGTGACCTGCCTGTAGTAATCGTAGGTAAGTACCAGGTTCAGGATTAGAATACAACTGGCTTATTAAGTGTTCTAACTTTTTCTTCTAGGGCAATTTGCACTCAAGTTTACAATTTACTTGGTAAGAATTAAATATTTGCTGGGCCTTGTTCCTAATCAGTGTATCCCTCCCCTCCTTTTGGTTGGATTGCTGGTGTTCTCCATGCTTACCTCTCCCATTACATTTTTTTCTCTTTGGTTATTATGGGCAAAGTTTATTAAATGGAGCAAGTCACACAGCATCCTTTGGAAATGGTTTGATTTGATGTTAGATTTAGTTCTTAAGTCGTTCAGAATGGATGGAAGCTTTCAGCTATTGACTACTCTTCTACATCTATGAAAAATCTTGTCCTGGAATGTGTTAGCCACAGGAGGCAGCTGCCTCTCTGGGTTGTGACACCTGTCATTACAGACCTTTTATCTGTTAACTACTTTTACAGGATTAAAACCATAAACTTAAACTAGCACTGGAAATCAGCAAGAGGCAGTGACAGAACCTGTGCGTTAGTCATGTTATCTCTGTGCTACTCAGAGGAGGGGAATATTATAATCTGCATAAACTGGGGTTTTTACCGTCTTTGGTTTTGGGTGCAGTACACTACAGCAATCCAACCTGAGGAGAAAGAAATATATCCCCTCATTCAAGCAGTATATTCAGTCAAGGAGTAGCATCCTTTTAGAAAAGCAGACAGGGATAAGTAGATTTGTCTTTTGCCTAGGGGCTTGAAGCTGAACATTTTCCCCTCTGTTTTAGGGGAGCATCTGAGTTAAGTTTACCTTTAGTCACGTAAATACCTGTTGCTACAGCATTTTGCAGAATCAAGTCCCATATACCTAATTAATTAGGCTACATTATTCCTAGGTTAGTTTTCTTCCAAGGACTTCGATTCATCATGTGAAGTATTTAAGAATTGAACATGCATAGGACTGTTCCTGCCACTTGTTTATGGTTGGTTGTTCAGGTTGTTCATTTTTTATGTACAAGATGAAAATCAATGCTGGTTTAGGCACCTAAATTCTTTACTTTTCCTCTGTAAAATATGTTTTTAAACATCACGTTTACCTTGAATTTCCACTTACAGAAGTTACAAACGCATCTTTTACAAAGAGATAGCCTTAAGAAAGGAACAAATAGTTGCTCAGCTACACAGCAAATCAGTGCTAAAAATAAAAAAACAGGAGCAGTCCCTTACGGTGTTTGATGAATTTCTCTCTCTTTTTACTTCTATAGGGAAACATTTAACACTGACGAAGGGCAGGATAATGTAAATAAATGCTTCACGAAGAGGAACAGCCAATAGTGGTTCTTTGAGAAGTTCTAGTATTTGTGTTATTTTTACATTCTCTTCTCCCATTTGAAGGTATCCAAACCATTACTATGTGTTCAGAAGACTCTTAGAAGTTTAAACAAGTGCACTGAAAAAGTTCGTGTTTGTAAACATTTATTTTCTTGAACTGAAAAAGGCTTGCATCAGCACACATTGTACAGCCTTGCAAATTACACAAATTGAAAAAAATTTGTTTCATTTATGTGCAATGAATCTTTAATGTCCAGTGAGCATCTGCAAATGATGAAAACTTAAACCATAAAAAGGTTTCCAGCACTTATCAAACACAATTATCTTAGCGTGAAAAGGAAAAGAAAGAGATCCATACTGGTGGGAACACAATTAAAGTGCAAACATTTTGTCACTTGTGAAGATACATTTTAGTTTCTTCACACTTTTGCTAAAAAGAAGAAATATTAAAATGTGATTCAGTGAACATTCTTTGTAACCTATTCATATTCCCCTTTAAATAATTATTCAACTTGTTGGATCAGAAGCGAATCCTTCAAGGGTACAAGCTACTTGTAATTTCTTTTGACATTGCTTGAAGGAATCTCAAAAGAAAATTACCATCTAAGGAGTTAGTTACTAAAATTACATGTATTTTTTTCTTAAAAAAAAAAAAAAGAAAAAAGAAAAAAACCACAAGGGACAAAGAACAGGTTAACTTGAAGATTTGGGGTAGTTTGCTAGAAAATGAGTGTAATTCCTTGAAAATGGTTCTCTTTTCCCCTCCACCAATCCTCAGGTTCCTGCCTTGGAATGGACAGCTGTGTGCTGGCTGTGAAAAGGGATTATAAAATACAAATCTGAATATGGATTTTTATGAACGTTTGCTGTACAATAGAACTTTGGATCTGATACAAGAATTCAAAAATATAAAACAAAACTACTATAAAAGTAGGGGGCATTTCAACAGCATTCCTTGTAGAAAGCTGCCTGTCTCAAAGATGATTCCTTGCTATTGTCTGGGATTAACTGCATTTTTTTTTCTTCATCTTGCTGGATCACTGGGTTATTTATTCTTCAGTGGCTAATGTCATATGACAAAACATCCCAGGAGTCTCTATGAAGAGAACAGAAACCCCATAACATCAAGCCGATCAAGGAGAGGAGGACGTGGAAGTAGTAAAGGCTGAGTGTCCACTGATGTTACTGCTATTGAGAACTAGCCCTTTCCAGAACATGAAAGTCGTAGTGCTTCTTGCTTGTTCTCAGCCTGAACTTGTTCACTGAGGTACTACTTTGTTTCTTCAATGCATTCTGAGCAGCTGACATTGTAGGGAACGTAGCTAGAACCGTGTAAGTGGAAGCCAAGTCACTAGGTTTGGATGGCTCAGTGTTCAGGCTACTGTCTGCGCTGCCACAGTAACGACGATGGTGCTGCTGCTGTGTTTGCAGACACTGCGAATCCCTTAGCCACCGAATCTTGGCACCAACTTTTAAAAGTTCTCCAAATAGTTTTTCGGCTTCCATACGAGTTATGCCTTCTGGCAGTTCAGTAATTTCTAGAACTTTTCCCACAACTGAAACAAGAAAAACATTGAATTTAAATTGGTCATTGTACTTAATGATACAACAAACACAATGGAAAATGAGTTATTTCTACTTGTATCTCCAGTTGGCTGATACCAAATACACAGGCATTCCATTTCTGGTATTCTAGAGAGCCTTTTGTTTTCACATTTAGCACTGCTTACAGCTACAAGTATACAAATAAAAGCTGAGAATACGGAGAGGGCCCTCAAAAGAGAGAGGGAAAAATAATAAAATAATCAACACCTAATTTTGCAGCAGGTTTGAGAACTCACTATAGCATCTCTCTGGCTTTGTCTGTTAACTCTTCACACATCACCGTACTAAAAAACTAGTCTGTCTTCTCTCAAAAAATCCTCCTCAGTAAATTGTTAGAAAAAGCTGATTTATCTGTAACTTTCTGCAAAGAGTTGATAGTAGGTAAACACTTGCAACAAAAATTCTGTCCAGTAAAGATATGAAGATAGATAATGTCAGGTTTTATTTGGATGACATCTTTACCAACTCCAAGGAGCTAATCTGTAGATCTCCTAATATGTCCCCCAAATCCATGTGCTTATTTATATTAGAAGGGGGGAAAAAAAAAAGTACAAACGTTTGTTGCTTATGTTTGATTTCACATTTCATGCAAGTAAAAGGAACCAGGGATATGTATATTTACTATAACAATATTTAATGTAACAATATAATAGAACTTACGTCCAGTAAACTGACAAACTTGCTTTTCCTTTTAGTACTGTCCAATCCTGATCTTCTCTGGTCTTTTCTCCAAGCCTTCAGAACTACACTTTTCTCATTTAACCTCCCTCTTCCCCTCTCTCCTAATCAAGTCTTCCTCTCCATCCTTATGTTTCCAGTGTTTGCCGTGTCCATTTTTGTCCAGTTTCTCTTCATTCTGGCCCTTTTCTCACCTGTGTTTTTCTTGTCACATTCCCAGCCCATCACCATAATTCATTTTTCTGGAGGACTGTGTCAATCAGCAATTCTATACCTGGTTCTCCTGCACCAAGATCTGCTGAAGCAGCCTTCTTTGCTGGTTTCTTTCCCCTGTTTCCATGTCTGTTTCCAGGTTGACACTGGAAAGATTGACGTAAATTATGTACTTTAATGACAATGGACCAGTATCTTAAAATTTCTAGGTTAGCTCAGTGAAAAACAGTGCAGAGGAATGTCTGGAAAATAACCTGTGCTACCATGGTACAGAAAAGATTTTCATGTCCAATTTTAGTCTTGGAGTTTAGCCATCCTGCAGTCAGGCACATTCAATCCTTGGCTTCAGAAGAAAGGCAGGAAATGACACGCCCCCCCCCCAATCCATCACATCTTCTGGCTGATCTCGGGTAGAACTGAGCAAGGTAGAGGTAGGGGGTCTCAGTGTCTGTCCCAAAAATTAAATAGATGGCAAAACTGTTCAGCCTTGCTAACACTAATATTTTGGTTTTGGTTTTTTTATGAGAAACAAACCCACTCTTTGTTTAGGAATACCCACATATATTTTCTAATTTTTTTTGAAATTGTTATTCAAATAGAAGAAAATCCTTCTAGCAAAAATTCTCTCTGTGATTTTTGGAACTGCTGGCGAATTCCTTAAAAAAAAAAACCCATAATCTACACTGTGTCTAAAGCTGAATTTTAGGAAAATGTTTCTCACTTTTTTTTTTTAAATACAATAAATAAGAACAATGGGAAGTATCAACACAGAATAAAACCATTATTGGAAAGCAAGCACCTTCCACTCAATTACTTTTCTCATGCAGTAACACATTCCCCTATTCATGGTGGTTATAATGGTAATCCTGAAATTTTTTTTTCAGTGTTGCCAGGAGATTGTTCTCTTTAATACCTGTTGGCTTGTTACTTGTCCACGTAATAAAGATGGTGGATTGTATTGCAGGGGTTGGCCAAGCAATGGATATCTGGCATCTCCTTAAAGAGAAAGGTAATTAGAAGGGTTTTTCTGTTATATGAAATCTTCCTCCAAGTTCCTCTTATGATGTATATCTTATACAGAAGAGAAAGCAGAATAACGATGCACAAAGTAGTATATTTGGCTAGGCTAACAAAATAAGATTTGGCATGATAAAATAAATGTAAGTCAGTCACGTACTGATCACAAGGTGAAAAGGTACAAGCTTTCTTGCATTTAAGGATTACAACAAGTTTTTCTTCATTGCAGTCTTATCTAAATCCTCTCATTTTGAAATGAGCTTAATAAGGCTAAAGCTCCTCTCAGTGTACTAATTTAGTAATTTTCATGATTATATCCCTGATGAGTGCCAGGTATATCTTCACATTCCTATTTGCTCCAAGGATTCACAAAGACAACGGAATAGAAGTTTTTAGTAATCACAGAAGATTAAGAAAGTTGAGAGGTATACTTTACAATAGGCAACCTGGAATTTTTACATCATCGGAATACAAAGCAATGACATACAGATTATGCAGCAGATAAGACAGACAAGAAAATAAGGTGTTCTTCATCAATAAGGAAGACATACAGAATTTCCTGTAAGTTTTGCTTTAAAGTAAATCTTTCTGTAAAACAGACCCATTAAATTTTGAGTTTGGGAACTATACCAGGATGTCTTTGCTCACTGACAAAGGTTTTTTTTTATCATTTGGTTTTTAAACGTTATCAACTATCACATTTCAGTGAAAACTCCCTATTTTCTGTTTTTCTGTTAGCATGGCAGCAGAGGACTGAAATTCTTCTACAAAGAACTTTTTCTGTCTTTGGGTGGGTACTATGTGAAATACTAATTGAAGTAGCAACAGTATTGGCTAGAGGCTCTAATCCCATAATGCTAGTTTTTCTGCAAAGGAATGAAGAATTCTCGCTTAGGCAGTGGTTTGATTCAGTGCATCATCAACTAGTAAGTGAGTTTGGCAGAACATTCATCTCAACATCGCATTTCTATATCCTTTCCCCTAAAAGATAATATGCCCACCTAATGTACTAAGATCAGCTAGTCCCACATTATTTATTTTATCTTTGTAGCTCTAAAATTATATCCCTTGTGACAGCGTGTGTCAAGTTCTTGATTTATGGTTAAAACGAAGTTAAATTATATCAAACATTTTATTAATATTTTCAATTCTGAAATAGGGAATTTCACCTATGAGAAAGCTAGTGGGTTATAGAAGCTCTGACAATAAGATGATCAAAAGCTTTTGAGAATATGGGGGACGGTATCAGTGCAGAGAGATAAAGTAAAATTTTACATGATGCTTGAGTGGATAATTTTGATGATCCTGCTTCAATGGCATTATTACTGAAGTGAGCCACAGTTTGTCAGAAAATCCTCCTATAACCTGTATTTGAAAACATTCAAATAGAAAACATACACACGTTTGAGTTAACTAAAAATATACCTTGTCCAGGGACAAAAGGTCTAGAAAACTGGGACACAATAGAAAGAGGTGTTAATGTGGGACGGATGTTCTTCATGTTCGATAGCTGAGCTGGTGCTGGTGATTGGGCCGGTGAGGTGACAGGACTACCTAATTGAGGACTATGCTGCAACTGGAATAAACAACAAGTTAGTGTTTTAAAAAGTACCTAGTTGAACAAGCTAAACAACAGCTAGAGCATTCAAAGACTGAAGTAAAGTTAAAAAAGCTATATTAAGTATTACCAGAGCAGATTTTTATTCCCCCAGAAGAATTTTTGAAAAAATATGCGAAGATGCAATTTACACAAATTTTAAGTCATCCTGGAAAACAAAACAAAAACCTCATACCTGTGCAGCACTGTCTAAAGTGCTAAGTTCTGCGGACTTCTGCCCCCTTTGATGATCACAGTAATATTTATTCTGTTTCCATTGTGGAGGTGAATGGTTCCGAGGCTGAGGATTGTTAGGTATATTTAGCTGCATCATTACTACTCCTCCACCTGGTGGTGGTGCTACTGCTACAAGACAAGAAATTGGTAGGATATAGTTAGTTCATCATACATTTCAATATTCGTTTTAGCAGAACAGATGTGAATTTAAAAAAAAAAAGGGGGGGGGGAAAATAACATAATGAATGTTTTGCTAAGTAAGCTGCTGAATTCTAGAAAACTAGAGCAGTATCTTCTGTACAACTACATTTCCACTATCAGATAAATCTGCGATAGTTAACTTAGAGAGGGCTTCCCAGAACTAGAAGAGATAGCAGAACCACTGAAACCCATTATTGAGAATATTTTTGAAAGAAAGCATTCTGTTTAATAGTAGGTGAAAGTATTCTACATTCACTGTAGTTACTGTCAGAGCAGTGTGTTGAAGAACATGTGATACTAAGCAAAAATATGCTTTATTTAAAAACAGAAGTTACCTAGTTAGTTTTACATGATATACAGCAATACAGTCTCAAAATGTTTTCTCTGATACGGTGGCATGCATCGGAAAAATCTGGAATCAATCTTTAGTCTGAGGCAAAATTACCCTCATTTACACGTTTTATATATGAATGTTTTTCTGGGCAGAGACTGCAAATAGATCCCTACATCATGTACCACTTCACCTCTGTGGTAACTACAGAAATGCCAAAGTCAGGGGAGAACAGCCAACGCTGTTCGTAAGGTTTCACATGAGCAGTTGTGACGAGAGGCTGCCCGAGAGAGAGAAGCTGTCTTCCCCCTTCGACCTGGCTCTGTCCCAGGTAATTTATAGAACGTCCTGTTTACTCGTAAATGGTTGTTTGCAATTTCCTTCTCTGATCTACCCACTGTTTACAGCATTTCTCAGAAACCACAATTAAAACACATGGTTTAAACATCATTTAATCATCCACTTTTAAAGAGGGAGTCTACAATCTTCTCCATTTAATATTTTATGCATATATTTACAAATATTATAAATGATACAGAAATACATCTTACTGTTTTATAATATTATAGTCTTTTATTCCGTAGCACTCAGCACAGAACTCTTTTGACTTACCTTTGTTCTGTGAGAACTGAACACCCAATAAAAATATGCTTGTCTTGCAAAACCATCTACAGCACCATTTCTAAAAAATAATGTCACAATCTGAAAATGCTATTTAAACTGCAAAAGAAAACTTTGTACATCCAGAAAGACTTGTTCTTTTTACTACACTTCTAGGTCCACAGCATTTCAGTAAATGAAAATAAATGGAATTCTTTTCCTAAACAAGCATGCTGATGAAATGAAGTGTCATAGAACACGTAAGTCAGTTTGCAGACACTTTATCACCTGTCAAAACCCATTAGAAGGGAAACCCAGAAAAAATCCTTGGAAGGCTTCCCAGATTTGCAGGCTGGTCCTCTGTAACTTTTTCAAATGAAAAGAAACAGAACTCTGCTGCTTGTCTGCATATGTCCTCACTGTCCTTACCTCAGTGGCCTTGAGTCATCATCTCAATATCACTTGCTAACATGCATGCTTTTCTTTATTCTCTCAAAATAGGTCATAGAGGGCTTCCCCCTTCCCCTAAATTCTTTAAATTGCAGTTTAGCAGGTTTGAATCAGGCCTTCAAAACTGCATAAACCCAGCACTACCAGGATATATTATGAGGGCAGAAGAACAAACTACTGTGAGACCTATTTTAGATATCCTGAAATGACAGTCATCCAGAATTAAAGCCAAACAAACTTGACGCAAAATGGAAACAAAACCAAACCTGCCCACAAAGTAAAGTACACTGATAATCCAGCTATCTTGCTGCTTAACTGCTTTTTATCTATTTACTAATAAACAGGCTCTAAAAATATTTTAAAAGATAAATGTTCGTAAGAAAACACCACGTCTATAGTGGAATCTAGGTCATTGACCTAGAGTTGTTTAATCTATTGCTTCCTTGCAAAATAATGAGATAGCAGTATTTGAGATTACCCCTTTTTGGCCAACCAAACCTCCAATGTATCAAATTCCCTATTAGTAAAATAGAGACAGTAGCGCTATGATCACAGGATTGTTCTATAATCTCTTGGGTGGGGCCTAACCTTAGTGCTCTTTAATTTCCTGACCAGTTCATCAATTTTATGGTTGGAAATTCAGAGTTTTTAAGTGTTTGGATATTAACATTTGTAAACATTTCATGGATATGGCAAGCGCTATGTCACTGCTGTTTTCGCAAGCCATTGAGGCTGCTATTTATACACCTTCTAAAAATTACCCAAATATTTTGTAGATCAAAACATTCTGAACCTGATTTAAGTGCTTCTGCTAAGGGACACTTATCCGCTTGAAGGCTGCCTCCAGGCTGCCCCCATGAAGTTGGCTATTGTTTCACTTAAGTTCCAAGTTGTCATTTTTAAAGTTACAATAATAGCAATTCAGATGAAGAATTATGAAAAAAGTATTTGCAGAAATGGCACTGAAGTTGCAGCTGTTCTAGTAGTTAGCCATGAAATCAATCTGATAATTTACAACAGATTTCTAGACAGAATGGCTTAGATGAAAATCCCAATAAAATATACCTTTTATTGGCTGCATGATGGAAAGACCAGTGGGCAAACTTTTACATGATGAGGGTGGAGACACTATGCTGTAGTGCACAATGGAAGCAGCCTGTTGTGGCTTTGACTTTGATGAAGGTGGCAATAATGTAGGAGGTGATGGCTTCTGACTTGAATGGTTGCTATAAACTATGAAAGTAAAAGCAGTAAATAAGGCTACCATAAAAACAAAAACAAAGCACCCCACAGAGATTACGAGTATTTCATTTAGTTTTTCAGCCGGTCAAAAAGCTACCTCTCCTCTCTATCCATACCCAGAATGCCTACAGTTTTCACCCTCTTCTCAGGATAAGAAAATCACTACTCCTACTCCATTAAGTGAAATCTAGAATACTTCTCCAGTAGAAAAGCCAGGCATACTGCTTCCAAAATGTATCTTGCTTTTGTTCTATCAAACGTAAACCCAGATCTCAAATTTTTCAGACTCATGTAGCTATTCAGAAGAAGATGAAAGTCATTCTGCTGAGAATATATAGAAGCCACGTCTGTCTCAACTCACAAGCAGACATGCAAGGCATTATGATGTACGTCACTGAATTCTAAGAAAATAACTTGAGAGCTTTCAATGATAAACAAGTTGAGTTGTCCAGTTAATCTGTCTTCAATATAACTTCAAAAATGGAACACAGAAGGAAATACAATACAAAACTTAATTCTAAATCAAACCCTTAATAGGAAATACCCAGACATCCAGCACAATAACAGCTAGACATTTTTGAAATCTTTCAGTAAAAACTTTATTCCCCCAACCTGCACACTGCTGTCCTTGAAGCTGCTGTGAGTTGCATGGTGATGATGTTCTAGGAAACTGTATCTGCTCTGATCCAGGAGGGTGCAAATATCCTACTGATGAACTGTAATAATAACAATAATAAAAAAAGAATATGACTAACAGGCATTTATGCTACACTAATTTATTTAATCATGACTGCTGCATTTGCTGTCTACACGTACTGCAAATCACTGAGATTTTGTTAATTTTAAAATCAATCATATTCCCACCTACCCCCGAATCTACTTATTCTTCACAAGACTGAAGTTTCACATCTCTCCCTTGGCAAAAACCTATGCCTTGCATACATTAAGAAGCTGTACTAATTCACCTATTTTGAGATACTATTTTTGTGTCGATAGTACTGTATCAGTATAAAGACATGTAGAATAATAACACAAAGACAATTTGTTGCCTTGCCCAATTAACCAGAATTAGGTCTCAGTTAAATGATCACCACAGGACCTGTCAGGAGGATTTCAGATGCAGTCGCTCAGCTGGAGGCTGGCCCCATGCAGCTGAGCCAGCTTATTGAGCACACCAAACGAGCACACCTGTGCTTCAGTGTAAAGTAACACAGCTTAAAGAGATGATCACCTTTCCATGGCTTTACTAAATAAGGTGTGGGAAAAGGAAAAATAATTAGTCATGGGAGACAACTCAAGGAGATAAACCACCTTTCATTTGTTTGTAATACGTAGGAAATGGATAACTTTAAAAGTTTGTTTATGCCAGCTATTTTTCAGGGCATTGAGGGGAAAATCAGGTAAGTAACAGACATAGGCAAATTCTGTCACACCACTAACTGATCATACTGCCAGAGCCAGAACATCGGGTTGGTGGACCATAATCAGAATGGTGCCTGTAGAATCTTGTACTTCGTTTCTGTACTAACAGATAAAGTAAACATTCTGAAGGAACAAGAGAAAAAAAATTATACTTCAAATTGTGGAAAAAAGTAGGTGTAATCCTGTCGGACTTACCATTTTTACCTATGTTGTCACAAGTAGTTTGTTCCATCCTTTGTCCCACAGTTCAATTATGTAATTTTAATTTAAAGATTCCCTTCCATTAAAGCAGACAAAACTCAGTGAAAACTAAACCAGATGGTTTTATATCTGCATGGGATGTGTACTTTCACACAGCTTCTCATCTATCTACTGATACAGTTTTCAATAGTGACCTGTAGGTTTGACAATATTCAGTTCCTGCAGAACAGTATTCTGCTTTCCTTGCCAAAGTGCTGCAACATAACTATTTTGATAAAAGCAAAATGCCGTCATTAGTTGATAGTCTGCTCTGAACTCCAAATGTTTCCCTGTTCAAAAGAAAGGGACCTTCTAAATGACACAAAAGATCGAGCAACAAAACTTACTTCAAAAAAAGTCTGCGATTACATCTACCTATGACTTCATTGAACCTCAACTATAACTACAGAAGAAAAGGGTAAAAAGAACCTTCAGATACAAAGAACAAGTATTCAGATTTAAGTAGATGAAGCCATGCAGCGATGACACAAATACTATTTAAGTCTCCGCACTCACAAAAGGATAAAGCAAGCTTCATACTGTTGCTGATTGTTTAAAAGCTGCAGGCGAGGTATTTTTAAATGATGCACATTTGTAAGATCAAAAAACTAGAGAAAGCAGAATTTGTAACAAACATTAATCCTAATGAATTCTTTTAGGTATCTGCCTATCTGTTCTCTCACAAATACTCAAACTGTGTTGGGGACACAGATGTATACACAGGGAGGTCTGTACACGTAGACCAGTTTGCTGAAAAAAAAAGGTTATTTTTCAAACAAGCCCTGAGCATAGGAAAAAGTTCCTATACTTGTTTCATAGCCAGCTTTGTGCCAGCAGGCCTCGTTAGCTACACAGACAAAGTAAGCTAAGCTCCTTCCAGACAAAGCTCCCAAAAAGGAAGAAAGTCTTTTTCTGGGATTCAAAGTCTCTTCCTCTACACCTTATTAAAGCAGTATCTTTGACAAAAACAGTAATATGGATAGCCATCCTAAATGTTACTGCAAAAAGGCATTGCTACTGAACACACTGGTGTTGCATGTATAAGAAAAGGAATGCAGAAAACTTAAGACATGGAACTGTAGTAAAGTATTGCTGAAAGTGATATGGAAACAATGTTTTCCAGTCTAACAAGTATGTCCCAATTAGAGGAGTACTGGTTGTTTTAGTTCATTGCATAAGAGCAAAAATAAATAGATAATAAACAGATAATATATGCAATACTATAGCAGATCCTGTCAGTTGCTACAAGGCAATTAAGCCTAGATGCTGAGAAATTGAATAACTGAGTTAAACTCACCTTAAATTATTCTGTTGACCTGATGGAATGACACTGTAGTAATTCCTGTTGTGGGCAATCCTTGATTTGACTGACTGGGAATTATAACAGGCTGTTGATATGTCTGCTGGGGCACTGCTTGGGAACCTTGAGGCACCGAAACCTAAAATTGAGAACACATTAAGATCTTCTTCTGCTGGCAATGTTTCTTTCTGCCTCTTGACCATCACCTAGTTTATGTAAGAATTTTAAAAAAACAGAAACTGAAAGATCTGCTGGAGTTCTCTAAATTCAGAAAACTAGTGATAACAGTAGTTGAAGTAATAGTGCTTTATTAAAAAAACCTTTTTATCTTCTTCCCCCAAAATGGAAATGTTGGTTCCAAGGGACTCCATAAATTAACAAATGAGATTTTCTCTACAATAGAAAGTGGGGTGGTGGGGAGAGAGATCTTGTGAGCTTTTTCTTCCCCATCCTCTGAATTGCACTTAACACAACACTTGGCATTCAACAGGACTAGAACTTGTACACTTGTGACAGATTTTCTTCTTACTTCAATTGCGGGTTTTTTGTTTGTTTGATTTTTTAATTTCTGTCCCTAAAGTCACTTTTGACACCTGCTTGCAGCTTTCTACCATTTACAAAGCAATGCACTTAAAAAATAATCAAAAAACAAAACAAAACACTCAAACACACAGAAGAGTGATTGGAAAGTTATGAATAAATTACCCACCTGATAAGATGGCACTGAAGGATATGGAACAATCACACCTTGAATTTGATTCCCAACATTGTTGTGTTGGCCACTGACTAGATTTTGATTCTGAGACTGCTGAACTCCAACTAAACCCTGGTAGTTTTGCTGCTGGTTAGGCAAAACGTGGTAACCTGAAATTATACATGTAAATATTATTTTGAAATAATGAACACATTTGCCTATGTGAAAATGTATGTGTAGCATTTTCCAATGGCTTTTTAAATCTGGCAACTTCATGAAAGAGTTGAACTTATCATGCATATAAAAAGAAGCCAACATTAAAATTAACAGATTTATTAATTTGGATCCAGCATGAAATACTATATATACTATTTGCAATGCTGCTCTCACATGCTTGCAATATTTATTTACACTCTAGTGAGTTACATGCATTAACACCTTGATTTGATAGGTGAAAGCTGAAAGCATTTGAACAAAGCATGCTAGATAATATCAAAACCAATTAATTGTCTATTATTATGGACAAGGTCATTCTAGGCACTTTAGTTTTTTAAATTCTAGTTATGATAATTCTACTAATGCTAAATTCTACTAATACCTCAGGTGCCCTAGGGATGAGAGTATCTTGACTATGATTCAAATATCTGAATCACGCTTCAAGAAAATTTGTGTAAGGCATGTGTGCAAATCTTTTTAAAAAGGGCAATTTCTACTGAAATCTGTAATGCTAAAAACAACTGGGAACTGAGAAAGATCTTCCAGATAAAAGCCATGTTCGTATACAGTGGAAGATATTTTATATTCAAATCTATCTCGGGGAAAAAGACTGGTATCCCTCTGCTATCTTTCAAAAATGGCCTAAAAAAACCACCCCAAAGCCCAAAAAACAAAAACCAACATAAAAACCCAAGCATGAGTGCCAAACAGGAAATCTGTCCGTTTATTAGGTCCAACCTTAAATCCTGCTTTTTTTTTTTTTTTTTTTTAAAAAGCATATAGTAGGTAACTGCTACCATGATCAAAACACATGCAGAACATAAAGTTCTTTTTGTCATATTCTATTATACAGGCATGTGCTACTTACCACATCAGCAAAAAAACGTAACTATCAGTGTTTCTGAGACAAAGCCAGTTATTGCTCCAGAATAACAAAACCGGGCTTGTCAAGACGCACTGACGGCAAGAAGAGTCTGTATTTAACTTGGACACTTTCACATTCTACTGACCTTGACGCTCCCCATGCTCCCTACCTTGGTATGGAACTATAATAGAGCAAATATAGCTGCAAAAACTCACTTGAATTTTTTTTTAAACTGTGTTTAAAAAACAAAAAATTGCATGGTCTATTTTGAAAATAACTATTCAGTTAACACCAAACACTTTTTGTAAACAAAACCCACCAATGTTCATTGATTACATACATACAGGGTACAATGAACATTGTGAATTAACAGTCTCAGCTGGCTGTCTCTACAGAAATTGCAACAATGAAGACTAAAAAAGGCTGTTAATATAATCAAATATTGCTTCAGAAAATTAAAGGGCTCAGTTTGTTAAAACCAAGAAAGCTATTCATTAGAAACACACAACACACTATAAATATTTTCAGAGTACTATACAAAACTTTAGAACAATGAATCAGGATTAGTAAATAGAATTTTTAATAACTCTTAAGTTTGAACTGTGCACAAAAATCCATCTCATATCTGTAATAAACAAAACGCTTAAATGTACTTTGTTACAAAATTATCTATGGCACCTAAAAAGCAGCAGAATGCAAAGTTGCAGTATATGAAGATCCAATCAATACATCTGCAACCTAAACCCCTCATTTCCCAGAAATTGCAATGTAGCTATGAATATTTTTCAGCTTTTTCTGGCACTTCCAGAGACAGACATGATGAATTTTGCAAGCA
The DNA here is from genome assembly GCF_000690835.1 of Fulmarus glacialis. Taxonomy (NCBI): domain Eukaryota; kingdom Metazoa; phylum Chordata; class Aves; order Procellariiformes; family Procellariidae; genus Fulmarus; species Fulmarus glacialis. Next base: position 30,784 of record NW_009228933.1, on the reverse strand, counting down.
GAGAGAACTGGAACAATATAAATTGACTGCCAAGAAGGTTCCCCACAGCGCTCCAAAGAATGCTCTGTTTTTAGCTTCACAATTTCACCTCTGCATAGAGAGTGGTCTGACATAAATGCAGCACTTGGCAGAAAACCCACACCTGCCATAGCAGATTGTCTCATTACACAGAAATAGTCTGAAACAGTAGATAAAAAAAGAAGCATGTTTCTTAATATTTACATAATGAAAAAGAAACCACTTTTAATATAAGAAAAGTTAACTTATCAGCCTGTAGTTAGGTCTCATGGTAACTGGGCCCTCATTATCATGGCAGTTGGAAATGCCTTTTTCTTAAAGAGAGTTTTCTTCTCCCAACATCTTTTGGACAACCAAAGCGTTTTTATTGAAAGTGAACCCCTCAAATATTTCACCTGAAACCCCTTTAAAAAGGAAGCCAGGAAGCAGCTGAAAAAGAGACCGGTTCACTGTGAGAAATGTAAACCTCTCAGACAGTGTTACGGCCCCGAATCCAACAGCTCATAAATAAAGTCAGGCCACTCCATAATATTAAACCAGAAGTGGCTTCAGTTGCCATGCTCTCAGAAGCTGTCATCTTTTATCTAGATTTGTGTTTGGAAAGTTATTTCATAGTTAGTAACCACTTTGTAAGATGAATAAAACCCACGGCTTTTATGTAATACAAGATTTGTTAGTTGTCATTTTTGACCAGACACATTGCTATATTAGGCAAGTAACATGCTGCCTTTTGTCTCAAAAGCAGCCGTTGCTAATAAGCATCAACCATTTTGGATATAGCTTTGTATCAACTTAACACAAATATTTAAGGTTTAAAATAAATCTACAAAAGAGATAATTTCAAAATACACCACCTCATAAGCAGTTTACAGAACAGAAAACATGATGCGGAACCTTCCATCTCTAGAATGCTGATTCAAATTTGCCTATAAAGCAGTAAATCTCCAGGTAACAATCTGGAGATTTTGAGTTAAACACTAATTACGCAATTGTTAGTAAAATACTTCTCTCTACCACTAGTGCTAGTAAACATCAAGTAACCAAACAGGATTGAATGGAATTATTGGCTGGATCATCCCTTCACTACTTAAACATGATCCCTTGATGTCAGGGTTACAGGCACAAGGTACATTATCAAAGTAGTAAAGTAGCTGTCTGCACAGCTTGCTTTCTTCTAGGACACAGAGGGAGATTTTAGCTGCTGATGCTTTTCACCCTGTCCACGTTACAGGCAGTGAAATTCAGTTAAAATGTAAAGAGCTAAAAACAGACAAGAAAGAAACTTACTTACCTAATAGCAATCGATTCCTCCCTTTGCATCTTGGTGCTGACGCACCGTCACCCCATGCTTTCAAATTCAGATTGTTTTGTTTAGCTACATATATACACTGGGCTCTCTCCGATTTAGAGAGTTTGTGTGCTATTCACATAGGGTGTACCCGTAAATGGGGAAGTAACCCCAGCCGAGCCTCAGACTTTTTTTAAGTAGTCTAGGTATTAAAAATTCTGAGGAAGGAAAGCAGGTTGTGTAATACAGTTGGATAAGACATCCTTAACAACAATGGATAAAACAAGCTGCAAAAACAAGTAATTTGTTTTCCTTTGAAAAAATGTCAATATACTTTCACTTCTGAAGAGTGATCTATTTTGCAGTAAGCAGGTATTAACAGTATTTTAAAATGATCTGACAACCCTACCATAAGTGGGTATCACATCTTGATGATTCTGCAATGAAATAATCCCGTCTAAATTTGTGAACTGAACTCTGAATAACAACTTGAAGTGTTGCTGCTATTGGAGCACTTCCTACAAGAACTGTGGAAGAGGGAGCCATCCCTCTTACAGGCTACTTCATAGAACAGCTATAAAAAAATCCAGTTAATATTTGTAAAAGCTGATCTTTCATCCTATTTCTGTAGAGCAACACATAGCTGGGGGCTGGGGGAGAAATTAAAAAATCCTTCTTCCTGAAACTCAAAAGTCTAACATATTTAACTAAGACATGGTAGAAAAGCCTGATTTTTAAGGATCTCTGCCTCCAAACATCTCTTCTCAAAGTTCTGACTGGGAATCAAGATATTACTCAGAAGTAAGTTTGTTTCAGGAATCCTAATCTTATTGAAGAAGTCATAATAATATTTTTAAGTGCAGATTATTAGAATAATGGTAGCTACAGTTACAATTTCTAAGGAAAAAAAGACAATAGGAAAGAAAGGAGACAAATACAGCTTGATAACATTCCTAGAAAGGTAACTCAGGAACAGTAGAAAAGTCTTTACTAGAAATAGGAGGAGCAGAAAACTAATTCTAAACACTTCAGTCCCATTATATATTCTATTCAATAGCCAGATACTTTTAATCATAGAACAGAAAGACAAATTAAAACAGTATCACCAGTATCTTCTGCATAGCAGTCTTTTCATGCCACAACATCTAAAATCAGTATCTTTTGTCTAGAACTTTCAGTTAAGGTACATCTCTACAATGTTACATCATTTAAAGGTACTAATTAATCTTACTCTGCAAGTTACTAAAAAGTTAGTTACTAAGTTACAAGTTTTAAAAATTATTCAGTTCTAAACTAAAAAAAATTATCCTATAATTAAAATTACAGCATGAGCCACTCATAGTAATGGCTCAAATCTCAAGTTTCATGAGCAACTGAATCAGATTTTTCCACCTTAGCTTAGTTATACTTTGTATCCCATATTTGAACTTTTACTTTATTTGAAATTATACAGCAAAATAAGTTTAAAAAGCAAAACAGGAGAAAACACACACAAGGCATTCTAATGAAATGCTGAAAAAGTTCAACAAACCTGTCTGCTGTCCAGGCTGTGCCAATGGTTGGTTTTGCTGTGTGCTGTAATGGACAGAAACAGGTCGGTATTGTTGACTGGAGTGTGGATACTGATTAGGGGTACAATAACAAGCTGGCATCTAAAAACAAATAACAATTAAAGAGATTCACTACCAGCAAGTTTATAGAAGGCAGACATCTAAATGCCAAAAGAATCACATGATAAAAGAAAGATGCAAAACTTATTAAAAAGGTGAAACTAAGTTAAATGGTTTAGCAATTAAAAACTACTTATACTACGTAAATTCCCTCTTTAACAGCCGATTTCTTCTACTTTCACTGTAGAAGTAACAACTCCCAATTTCCACAAAGAAACATCTGAGACACTAGAAAACTAGGCAGAACATGAGTTTTAGCAGCTACAGGTAAATACCTGGGTGATTATTCCTCCTCAAGTAAACTGAAGTCATTCATTTCAAAGTACGTAAGCCAGAAGAAAACCCAACCCCAGAGTAAATGCACACAGCTGCAATTGAACAGGGAGCCCCACACCACACAAAAAGCTCATTAATAGAACAGCATCATCAGTTTTTAAATATAGCTTTTGGGAGGATGGAAACAGAGCCATTGTACCTGTGGCACAGGTTGCTGCATATATCCCTGCTGCTGGAGTACTTGCTGGTTGACAGGGTGGCTAGATGTTGAGTAGCCTGGAGCAGAAACTGGTTGGCCAGAGGGTGGTGGTGGTGGAGCAGTTGCGATGATATAACCAGACTGCTGTGGGGGCTGGAGGACTACAGTGGACTGGAACATAGCAGTGTGAGGTTCAGCTGGATCAGCAGGTGGCTGGCGGGCAAGACTCATATGGCTAAATTGTGATCCTAGGTTGTCTTGCTGTAATAGTTAAAAAAAAAAAAAAAAAAAGAAAAATTACATTCACAAATGTACTTTCAAGAAAAAAAAAGAATAAAATAGCCAAATATTTCAGTAAGTTTCAGATATTCATGTCTCAAATTACTGTGCATTAGCAACATCAGCCAAAGAACAACAGGAAAGAACAAGATGCATTATAGGAGTAAATTATCTTCACGGCTGACAGCAGGAAAGAACATCTACATTCAGAGACTTCACTCATTTCACTGCAAATATTCAATTTTTGGATTACATCTGCTTCTATCTACTTATTGTAAGAATTAAATTGTCAAAAATAAAGTCAGAATTTGTGTCACTAACATTTTCTGATTGGACTTCAAAGCCTGAGTGAAAACATCTAACCCTAGTTAAAACAGCAGAAGGGATTAGTATTGCTAAAGTAATTTTTGGTTTTAAGAGCTTAAGTTAAGGAGGCTCTAATCCTGAATAACAAGGTACATTCCTCTAACTTGGTATTATACTACATGCAACGATTAATTTTTTTTAGCCTGAAGTCAAGTAACAGCTGCAAGAAATGTATTCTAGTGGTTACCTACTATCTGTATTTTATCAATATCTGAAACTATGATACTGATTGCACTGAGCGCTGCAGGAGTCCTGTGAAATTTGCAACTTCTATTACTGTAACTCCAAGCTCTTTTTCTTTACAATCAATTCAGCATCAAATTACCAACATCCTGGAAATCAGAAATGGTCACTTGTATTGTATTTTTTTGCTAAACAGGAAGATTTGGTTCACGCTTCAAAAGGGGACTCTCCAAACATGGAGGAACATTAAAAATATTTTAAGACCATCTGATCCTCTCTTATATCATCCTGAAGAAGATAGGAGTTAATCAAGAAAGAATAAGTGCAAACTCTGTCTTCTACTGATTAGCTGCGTTCACATTTTATGATGAAATTTTATAGTTCCAAGGCTAGAGATATCCAGATACCACTGGAAATATGAATTTACACCTAAAGCTTTATTTAGAATACCTTTGCAGCTTAAAAAGCCCTATTTTCATTTGATCAACAATCTAACTTTGCCTTTGCCATTTCATTCTTTAATGATGCCTATTAACGCAACTATAATGCTTTTCTACATTAGATTTTACATTCTGCTTTTCATAACACCTAGTTTAGAAAGGAGATTCTGATATTTAATTATGAGTTAATACTACCTCTAAAAATGTCCAAAGAATAAACCCAAGCAATACACATTTATTTCTGTTACACTACCAATATGAGTAAATTTTGATCTGGTGAGTTTGTCCTACAGTGATATGTATAGTACAAGCATGATGAGCCACTGAAACATGGCATTACCAATAAATGGATAAACCAAACTTTCCTGGTACCAACTACAGATGTGTTGCATTTAGATTATGAACCAAGACGATCAACCCTTTTCACTATGTTACCTAAGTTACCACCAGCAGGACTAAATTTTTGAAATTGCCAGCACACTTTAGTATTTGAACCCATTTCCTGAACGTAAAATGCTTTGAAACTATTATGAACCTGGAAGGAGTTTCATTCTCTGCTTTAACAACCATATGCCTAACAATGATTGTGAATCACACCTGAACTAGCTGCTACTAACAGCAATTTAGTCATATGCTAAACTCGCATAGGTTAATTAACCATTCTCGTTTCATTACTAAGGAGGTAAGTTATACTGACTGCAGTGCACATGTACTCAAACTCTAAAATAACATGAGAAACAACATCGCTAATAACAAAACAACCTCCATGAAGTGCAATTCCTTTTAGAATTGTATACATAAAGTACAGGTAACTGTTAGAATATAGTTTTAATTATATGCAGGCGATTGCATATGATCTATATGCAATCTATATCTATTGTAAGACATTTCTGATTAATATTGAAAATAAGAACAAAATAAAAACTCTGAATACATACTAAAATAGCTATTGTATAGCATTGTGGTAGGTTCACCTTGGCTGGCTCCTAGGTGCCCACCAAGCTGTTCTCTCACTCCCCCATCCTTGGCAATACAGGGGGAGAAAATAAGATGAAAAGCTCATGGGTCAAGAAAAGGATGGGGAGATCGCTCACCAATTACCACCATGGGCAAAACAGACCCGACTTGGGGATGATTAATTTAATTTATTGCCAATTAAATAACAGAGTAGGATATGAGAAATAAAAACAAAACTAAAACCAGCTTCCCCCAACCCCCCTGCTTCTTCCCAGGCTCAGCTTCACTCCCAACTCTTCTACCTCCTCCCTCAAGTGTCACAGAGGGATGGGGAATGGTGGTTGTGATCAGTTCATAGCACTTTGTCTCTGCTGCTCCTTCCTCCTCACTCTCTTCCCCTGCTCCAGTGTGGGGTCCCACCCACGGGATACAGTCCTTCCCATGGGCTGCAGTTCTTCACGAACTGGTCCAGCGTGGGTCCTTTCCACGGGGTGCAGTCCTTCAGGAATGGACTGCTCCAGCGTGGGTCCCCCATGGGGTCACAAGTCCTGCCAGAGAACCTGCTCCAGCATGGCCTCCTCTCCATGGGCCTCAGTTCCTGCCAGAAGCCTGCTCCTGCCCTCCATGGGCTGCAGCTTATTTCAGGGCATCTCTTCCTCTGCTGGTGTGGGGTCCTCCTCGGGCTGCAGGTGGATATCTGCTCCACCATGGTCCTCCTTGGGCTGCAGGGGAAGAACCTGCTTCACCATGGTCTTCTCCACAGGCTGCACGGGAATCTCTGCTCCAGCATCTGGAGCACCTCCTCCCTTTCCTTCTTCCAACCTTGGTGACTGCAGAGTTGTTTCTCGCTCCCCTCCCTCAGAGCTGCTGCACAGTGTTTTTTACCCTTTCTTAAATGCATCATTACCAGTGTCAATGGCTGACTCAGCTTTGGGCAGCGCAGGGTCAGTCTTGGAGCCACCTCAAATTGGCTCTGTCTGACATGGGGGCAGCTCCTGGTCTCTTCTCACAGAAGCCACCCCTGCAGGCCCCCGCCCCTGCTACCAAAACCATGCCACATAAACCCAACACAAACATGCATTCATTAGAGTATCAGAGCATATGGGGAAGCCCCTATTTTTGACCTGGACTCTAGGTTCAGATTCTGCCTTAGATAGATAACTCTTCTCCTTTACTAGGTTTCAGTTTCAATTTGTGTGTGGTTTTTTTTGTTTGTTTGTTTTGTTTCTTAAACACAAAAGACTAAGATATTTCATTTCCAGCTTCTATTCATTAAACAAGGCATGCTAGTGAAGTAGGAGTGTTAAGAGTTCTGGCACAGAGGCTAGAAAAAGACAACCTCAAAACACCAGCACCGCTGATCCCTCAAAATTTAGCAGAAGAAAGAGCAGACAAAGAAACAACAAGAAAGGATGGAAAGAGGTTAATCCAGAGACATAAAAAGGTACTGACTGGCTAACAAAACAATAGCATTGAAAAGCTGTTCCTTTACAAAGGGAAATAATATATATCTAAACATAGAGATATATAGATACAGCCTTAATTGTATACACTTCTGCTGAATTTGAAATAAACACGTTAAAATCTCAGGAACTATTTTCCCCCCACTCAGGTAATATTTTACTGTGATTGAAAAGATAGCCAGTCGTTACACTGGTATCGCACACCACTTACAAACAACCAAGCAAAGGTCAGCATCCACTAAAGATTAACCCATGCAGAGAGGAGATGAACAGAAGGTATAATACCACAGAATATTGCTGTGTAGAGGAGACTGGCAGGAGCGGGGGTGGATAAGAGACTGCAGAGTACTGAACAGGCTGGGAAGAAGGCTGCAGAGGCCGCATAGGCTGAAGAAATAACAGGTTTATAAACACGGTTAACATTAGAGTAAGAGAAGTGAAAACAAAGTCAAAGTCTTTTGTAACAGAAAAAAACAACTCTGCTCCATTACCAGGAAGGGAACGGATACTTCTTTTTTTAAGCTCAAGACTGCATAGAATTAAAACAGAAGTAATTTTCAATATCTCAGTCTCCCTGCAGAAATACATTTGCTTTATCTGTTATACATTATATTGGCGATAAGTCAGCAAATTGCTTCTATTTAACATTTACTGTTTCTTTTAGAGATTTTTTTGAAATTATAAGATAAAAACTACACATGCATTCTAAATACAAGTTGTTTCAAAGCATCTAAAGACAGAATGGATTTACTACTAACCACAGATTAAAACATATTACTTTCACTTATTCAACAATATAAAATATTTTCTCTAGATTGTGGTTATTTGAACATCAAAGAGGTATCACTGCTGATAGTATTTCAGGCAGGTTCAACTCCAGTATCCATTGAGAAGGCAATCATAGAAGTAGTAAACTAGATAGGGAGAAAGAGTACAAATGAGCCTTTTTCAAAACAGACTCTCTCTACTGCGGCATACGCAGGTATCCTGAACAGAAGATTTAAGCTAGGGAAAATGAACAAGGATAAAGGCATAGATGAAGTTCTATAAATAACTTTTTGGTAAAATTTGAGAACAATTTGAAAATACCACAGGAGACTATAGCCAGTAGCTTGGTGCCTGAAATAGCTGCTGTAAAAAGAGGTAGAACCCTCCCTTCTCCTGCCCATACACACTCTTTGCTTTTCTCCTCTTCTTCTTCAAGGGCTGAGGTCATCTGTAATCTGGCCTATTTTACTAAATTCCTCTTGTACAATACAAGAAGGATAAAATATATCCTGTCATTCAGCATGCAGTTTTGCGAGTAGAGTAAGCCAAAGTGCTACTGAAAGAGGCGTTCATACTCTACCAGTCCTAAGCTACCTCTTTTGTGCCATTAGTACTGCTTGTGCAGTACAGCCCAAGAATTCATCTGGCTGAAAAATAACCTTAAGACAAGGAGACAAAGATTTCACTTGGATTAACTCTCTTCCCAGATTGCTGACTATATTACCGTTAATGCCAGGGGTAACCACACAGTGTGACTAAGGACGAAGGCAGAACCTCTTTTCCAGAGCAATCCTCTCTTCCCAGATTGCTGACTATATTACCATTAATGCCAGGGGTAACCACACAGTTAAGGAAGGCAGAACCTCTTTTCCAGAGCAATGTAGGCTTGGTATGTTTTCATACTAAAATATTTTCTACATTTTTAAGAAGAGGCTGCCTACCATGTTCGGTTATTAGCAGAACTGATAGTTCTGAGGACTGTAGGGGAAAAAGACCGGTTACCCATACCTGTGTGGCTATTACTTCTTAACATACGCTTCAACAGAACAAACCTACTGATCCCTTGTTATCAGACAGCAATATGACAGTATCAATCACCAATACAAACATCATGTATTTGACATGTGCACCTGTGAGAGGATGTGATTCGCTGCTGGCTGTTGCTGAGGTGGTGCGGGAAGAGGTGGCTGTTGTGGAGGTCCAGGCACTTGGGTCCTAACAGGTTGCTGAGGCATAGGAGGATTGTACACAACTGGAGTGCCATCTGGATTAACGAATGGCTGACCTGAAAAGTTGAAAGAGAACAAACACAACCCAATGACAGCCAGCTGCATCATCTAAGTTTAGAGAAAACAACAACAGATGTATTTACAGTAGGCAAAATGAATAAAATAATGAAATTTGAAAATAGGTGAAGTCATATGGTTTTATATGACAGATTTATGCCAAATCCCCACAACTACATTTATAATAACAATGACTTAACAGGCCTCATTTGACAAACTACATGCAGTTAAAACCCACAACATTTAAGGTAAACAAAGATACCCCAGTCTTTACTTAGTGAACACAGATGAATATTTGCTGTATCCTGCTTGTCTTGAAAACTCATTTTTAATAAAGTAGATTGAAAAGGGCAGGAATAATAAAGGAAAACCCTACTAAAACACTTATTTTAAGGACCTTTTAAAAGGCAATTAAATGAATCTCCTTTAATCAATTTGAACACCAATCAGAACACAGGAGAGCTTAAAGGCAAATATTTTTGAAAACATATATAAAGCAGTAGCTGCAATGGTACTCCCATAACTGCTAATGAGATTACTGTTAAAGGACTCTCTTCCCCTATTCATAGATGAATTAGCTTTTAGCTTTCAAATGAAATAATGTAGGACTATTCTCCTATTTTATAATTTGCAACTTCAATATTACAGCAATGGACTAACGAAAAAGAATTAAAAAATAAAATACTTAAAAGTAAATTATAAAACAAACAGTGATTTATTTTGGTGCCTGGGTTGGGAAAAAACAAAACAAATCAAAGGAACAACAGATTACCTAGCAAGGGCCTGTGTCTAGCTGCTTAATGATGTATGTCTTGCTTTGGCTTATTTTGATGCTTAAGGTTCAAATACTGATATAAATATTTTCTTGTCTGAGATTCTTTCCAGAAAGGTATAAATTGAGACTAAAGCCTTTGCACCCTAGCTGGGGTCCTGTCAAAGTAGTCTAATGCTCCTTCAGACTTCTTCATCCCATCACATTTAAATGCAACTGGCCAACATAAAAGTGTAAAAGTTGAAGAGAGGACTGAGGCAATTAATGCAAGAGATAGACAAGAAGCATGAACAGACTTGCTCTATTCAATTTATCACAGAATCATAGAATAGTTTGGGTTGGAAGGGACCTTTAAAGGTCATCTAGTCCAACCCCCAATTTAGCTTAATGGATTTCTCTTTAATGCTCAAGAATTGGGAATGTTCACATAAATAGGGAGTCAGATTTTATTTCCTTCTACCACTTTCTGGTAATCACTGGAGCTTAACTTGTTTCTTGTAGTGGCTAAGTAAGAACTGTCTTTTCCTAATTACTGTCTTCAACTACTGAGAAGAATGACTGTTGACTGAAGGTCATAAGATCCTCTGTCAGAAATGTTGAGAAACTAATCTATGTTTTTTGAACTCTGACTGTCATTTGGAACAATAAAGCCAGATGAACAATTACAGAATATGATGATTCAAGTACATTATAAGTTGAAAGTTTATCTGAACCTAGATATTCCTTGTTCTGGAAGCATAGTTTATCTTCTATCAGACACTCATTAGATAGTCTTTCATAACAGAGGATTATGTTACTATTAATGACTGGTTTAAATACATTTTAAAAAAAAAAAGAAATCGATAAAACACAGGAAGAATCACAATTTGAAAAATCAAGCTAATTTTAATGAATATCAAACAGAGTCAAGTCTACAATTCTGCTGCCTTTTCTGAGGGGGGTGCAAGTAAAAGATGCTTTCAGATGAAAAACTTTTACAGTCACATTTGCTTCTCTGTCCTTCCCTGTTGCTATGTGGAAGTCCCATCAATGTAACAGGGAAAATGACCAACAGTACAGGAGGAAGAAAGCGAAACTAATCACATGCAAAACACTGACAAGCACATAACTGAAATGAAGACGACTCAAAACTCGCTATTTTTTAAAATGAAAAAACTGTATCATGTTTTACATGAAATCACTTTCAAGCTGATGGTATCGTTTCAGTGCCTGCAATATCTGTTTTGCTGTACAGTAACTCTAAAGATTATAGCACAGTCATGCTATAAACTCAGAATATGAAAAGTGACAGCCAACATTCTTCTCATTTAATGTAGAGTACAAAATACTCTAGTGTATACAAACACTAAACCCACTTATTTTTCTAGCAAAACTTCTTCACTAATCATCATATTTGTCTTTAGGTAGTCAACACACACGATGGAAAATTCATGTAAAAGATGTACAACTATCACATTAGAACTAGGAAAATTAAGTCAATAGTGCTATTGTCCAGAACCTAGATCTAAGGTGGCAAGTACATCCGCCTCCAAATCCAATGGCTATCTATGAAAATTAGATGCTACAGCTAGTCATTTGTAACCAATTTTTAGCAGGGTTGGCTTAAGCTGTTTGTTTCTACAGTAAGGCATTTAATAGAAACCTTAAGCAGCATATCAATATGCACAATCATTAACTTTAAAAAGTCTCAAATTTTGTATACAACAGCAATTGATTTATATTAAGGAAAAAAGAGAAATGTATCTATTTCAATGTTAAACCTTTTAGTTATAGAAGAGAAATAATTTAATAAGTGATCATTTTAACAACCTCAGTGAGAAAAATTTAGTTTAAAACATCACATGCAGTTATATTCAAACATAATACATAATGATGGGAAATATATCCTTAAGTATTTCCTTTCTACAAGGAAAACAAATTTTTAAACTAAAATTAAAATATAATCATTTTCCAAAGATTACAATGTGTTGCTAAAAGGTAAATTAAAATTTTCTAGATTTCTTAACTTCTACAATAAATTAAAAGAGAACGCTAACTAGTAATTTAATCCAGACAAGTAGTTGCACATCTCCTTCCATCTACATCTACATTATGAAGTATGAATTTCCTACTACTTACTAAAAATATCAGCATTGGCCAATTACACCAACATTGATTTCATCCTTTTTTAAACTGACAAACAGAAGTTAGAAATAGCATGTAATCTCATGCTTATTTCTTTCACTTGTATTAAGTCAGTGTCATGAGTATAGAGACAAGGATATGTTGCGACAAACAAAATGAAGGATGATAAATTCTTTCAAGTCAATATGAATACTTCTTCAGGTTCTCTCCCCTCACTGAAACTATTTTATAATAGCACTGAGAAAGACTTTTCCCTCTCCTGAAAAAAGCCGAAACGATTAATTTAAGTTATTCTGCGTTCTGGATAATAAACCACAGAATTTTAATATTTTGTGCAAGTCACTCATCAAAATTTTACATATAAGTTAAAACTCTACTAGAGAAAATCGAGTTTACTTAGTCCTTTGATCCTAGAGTCATGCTTTCTTTTTAAATTAAGTGCACTGAACAAACACAACCACAGAAAAAACAAAAAAGAGAAAAACAAAGACAATACTGACATTCAGTCTTATGTAAACACTCGTGCATTTTTCTCCAAGTTCTCAATTGTAACAAAAACATCCACAAGCATGTACCAACCTGTTTGAGGATTGATCAGAATACTGCCAGGCGGTATGCCTGCCGCTTCCAAGGGAAGCAAAAAGAAGCTAGTGCTAGTAGGTGCCACTTGCCCGCTTATGCCACCATCAAAGGAAAGAGAGTTACTAGTGCTGACAGTTGGATAGACGGCAGGCGTGCCATGAGAAGGCTGGCTTAGAGCTGGCACTGGAAGAGGCTGCTGGGTGTGAGAAAGAGAACCCGTGGATGACCCTACACTACTAGAAGACTCTGAACCTAGGAAAGGAGTAATGAGAAATTGTTTTTACCTAGAGACAGAAACATCATGCTCACTTAAAATATATACTTGTAAATGCTTACCCTTAAAGCTCAGCATTAAGTACGTTATTAAACAGTGGCCCCCTTCATCTCCCCTGGAATACCATTACAAGATTCCTTCTGTGAACCAAGGGTCAATTCAGCACTGCTTTGCACTGTAAAGTGAGGCTTTCATATCTAGCTCTGATTTTCTGTACAGAAAACACATGCCTGTACATATGCCCATGCGTAATGTTCAGTTCATCTGCAATTTATTTAAGTGATTGTTCACTTATTCCAAAATTATGCATGCATATGTATCAGTTGGATACACTGAAGCAATGAACACACAGCCTACGCTATTGCGTATGTGCAGGCCATGGGGTAATACAGATGCAGTGGGCCCAATGTCCCTTCAGACACACTAGCTAAATTCACATGCTCTATAGATGTATTCTGCATGCAAGCAATGACTTTTTTTTTTTTTTTACTACAGAGATCTTCTCTGACTCACATGCTGCACAAATTTCAGAATACTAAAAAAGCCAAAACTATTTTTTTCCTCCTCTGACAACTTCCATGCTGAAATCAAGAATAGAGCTGGAAAAAATTATGGCAACGTAGTAGCTTTAGTCTAGTTCTATGTAACAATTCAAAGTTCAAAAGGAGTATGAAATAGCTGATTGAAAGCAATAATCATTTTACAGATATGAATGACTATAAACATTGCAAGGCAGTGGAGAACCAGACCCTGAGCTTTCTGAAAGCCAACGCATGCAGCTAAAAGCAATATTCCAAAAGTCCAATAGGAAGAGGTCTGTAGAACTGCACTGTTCCTAGATCACTGTATACCTAGATCTCTAAGTATACAGTTTATCATACTTTTTATTAAGTCTTTGCTATGATGCTTGCAGTACTTGGAGAGAGAATATAGTTGTTTAAATTTAAGAACCCTTCATTAGCAGCCTCTATACAATCTAGAAGAGAAAGCAAGACTCAAAAAGGGCTGTGACGAAATTTATCTACTATTTGAAGTTACTTTGCAGTCCTTCATAAAAATTTCTAATTGTAAGCCTTTTACTTGTGTGTATGAAACGATAGTATAGCTTGAATCATTTGCTGATGCTGACTATTAACCTTCTTTCTATTGCTAGATGAAGTGAAATACAAAGCTATTAATTGTAAACCGGGCAAAATAGCATATCCCAGCTCTGTCAGTCTTCACCTGACCAGAGCTACTTTGATTAGGTTTGTTTACAAGTGTATCCACTTCTAGATTATGCAGAGAAATTAGGCTGAAGCCATAAGAATTAAAGCCAATTATATCATTGATCAAAATGAACAAATAAAACCAATCAACACATGCAAAATCACCACAACCTGTAAATGCAGTGAAGCAACAACCATCAAGATAGGCATTCTGAACTTTGAATGTTAACTCTCAGAATGCCAAAATAAAGTTTTCAGCAAAATTTTAAGAATCCATTTATGTTCTTGCAATTTAAAAAACAACGATTTCTAAGAATGTATTTTATATATACACTATTGTCAGATTGTAGTTTCTTTTCAAGCTGTGCCAAATAGTATTACTACATTGCTAAATGAAATAACTCAATATGATGGCACAATTTTACAGCATATGCAGAAGTACGTTGGAATGTATTTTTTTTATACAAGTATACAATGGACAAACAGAATTTGTAACTATTTTACTGCATTAAGATATAGAAGTGTGGTGATACATCTATAAGGTAGTGGTGGTTTAAGGGAAAGCAAAAAATTTAAACAGATCCTCATTAGAAACAAGTCTTATAAATAACATCAAAGCCAAGCATAATACAGGCAAACAATAATATTCTGCTTTTTTACAGTTCTACTTCAAATTCTGAAGTAGTGCACCCACAACCCACCCATGTATTACAAGCCTCAAAATTCTCCACAACCAAGATTATTTATTGGATCAAATTACGTTGGCATTTGGAATACAAATATTTACTAAATTTCTTTTTTGACCTTCAGAAGATTGATAACCGTATTTTCTGAGACTTTGTTTTGACATTAATTACAAGTTAACACACCTTTGCAACCCAGAATCTTATGAGTATTTTCCCCCACCATTTCTGAATCTTAACATTAAACAGTACACTTTGTTCCACAGATCTGATTTTTCAGCAATCTAAAAATTAAGCAAGCTTTTTAGCCATATTAATTTAAATTTAACAATGGCACTGAAAGATAACACAACAAATACAACCAACAGCTTTAATGCTGTTTTTTCCTAGCTAGTAGGATAGCAGTGCAGTTTCCTAAGACTGCACAATGCAGCTTTGCCAGACTGAAACAAAGAGTTGAACTCTAAATTTTTTATTTTGAATAAAGTACTTATGTTGATAAATGTTTCCAAATCCTTTGTATGAGATGAAATGCATTTAGCTTAAAGCCAACTACAATGCACTTTAAAATTCTACTTCCAAAGTCAAAAAGTCTTCATTTAATTTGTTACCTGAATTCTAGCTCTCCAAGGCAGTTATGCACTATAGGGCTAGGTCTGTAGTCATTCTATGTATGCAGCACCCACTGTATCCAGAGGGAGTTGTATGCATGGAGCACCTACAAGACTGAGGCCTCTACATATGTACACATCTGCAATACGCATCAAGTATCAAACCATCAGGTACTTCACTGCTATGTAACTATGTATTTGTACAGATTTTATTATACCTGTCTTAGACAGCCTGCCTGTGCTTTTGCTGCTTCCAGAGCTATCTCCTCTTGTCAGAACTGATATCCCACTGAAGCTGCTGGCTTTCGTTACAGCTGGCTTCAGATTGCGGATGGAGCTATCAGAGTCGGTGCTGCTCCAGGGTCGGGGTTCACAATACTTCAGCTCATTCTCAGTACTGCTCTGATGGCTGTTGGCTGATCTCCCTGATGTTTCCTTATTGATTCTGTAAGTTATAAACTAAACTTTTAGCACAAGCATCAATTCCAAAATAAGGGAAAAGAAAAAAAGAAAGAAAAAAAAAGAAAAGAAAAGGTGAAATGCATGCAGAATACTTTGGGATTTTATTTTTTTTTAAAGAAAGCATCAAATACCTAAGTATCTGTCGTCTTTGTTGTGTACTATTAGTTTCTTCCTCCTGGATTCTGTTGACATTTTAATAAGATAGCTTAATATTTATTAAGAAAATAGGAAAATGAAACAGAATTAGACTGCAAATTTTCTTACCTTTTATCAGTGAAATAATTCTCTTGGGAACACAGGGACTGAGGGGCAAAGAAGTGTAGAAATTAATATGAATGGCATCTAGAACCCCTACACTACAGCGCAGTAACAAACATACCGCTATTTGGAGCCTTTTGTATTCTACACAGACTTTTACAACACCCTCTTTATATTAAGCTGCCTGAAAACTTAACTTCTTTGGTGGATAATTTCCATGTTATGGGAAAAAAAAGACAATATAAAAAGGCCCATCTGCAGGAAATAAAAGTTAGCATTAGAATAGTTACAATGCTGACTATTTTGTTTATAACAGTATTTTTCTGAAGTTACAATTCTTCCACTGGGCCTTCGCTGCCTCATGTAACTTCCAGCTGATGTGTGACTTCACAAGTCTGCTAACACCACCTGAGTTGCCTTGTCTTCTGTTTGAAAGTGTGAAGTAGATGACGACACTGGCTACTGCAGTAATTGTACTGAGTTCTTTGGGCACAAGTACGCATATGCTAAAAAGCAGACAGAATGTACAATCAAAAAGACTATTATTAACTTCAATTAGTTGTCCTTGACTGTGACTTCTAACACTTGGTGCAAAGCTTCTAAGGGTACAATACATGGTAAATGAATATGCAAAAGGAAAAGGTAATTTTATATCCAAAAGCCCATTCTTTTTGTTCGTAATTAAGGTGAACAAAAAAAAGGCTTTTGGAAAGTATTTGGATATAGCAAATTAGCCTCTTAGAGATCATTACTCTTTCTTCAGAACAAGAATCTGGTTTTGGATGTGTAAGAGCTACAGACAAATGTCAGAAAAAGTGGATTATTAGAAGTAACGCATATTTTTGAAGACATATTTGTTCTTTTTCACTCAATATAATTAAATATAATCACTACTTGTGATTGAATTATATAGTTTACAATGTTGTCCTGCTTGATAACTCCAGTCAAGAGAGACTAGACTTCCGGATTTCTGAAATTTCACATATGGAAATTCAAATCATTTTACTTTGACCAGTCATAAGATGTGTTTGATATAGACACCAGTGAGAAAAAACAACATTTTGGTTTTGTTTTGGGTGTTGTGGTTTTTTTGGTTTGGTTTGGGGTTTTTTGTGGTTTTTTTTTTTTTTCGTACGTGAAAGAAGAATGGCCGGGGGGGGTGGTGGTGGTGTATGTGTGTGGGATTTTTGTTTGTTTGTTTTGTTTTTTAATTGCTCTGAGCAACAACTGAAATGATTGCAGTACCAAAACTCTGTAACTTATATTTCAGTAAGGGGCAAAATAATGCATTGAAATAGGTAATGCTAGATAATGCACCAAAATAATTCTTGAAGGTTGCTTGAGTTTCACACAGCAGTGATTAGAGAAAACAGAAGATTTCTCAGTAACTTCAATATAATTTAAAACTCACTCAGGCCACACTAATGATTTTTATCTGCTCAGTCCCCTTCAGAAACACAAAATTTTCTGGAAAGAAGTATTTTTTAACAAAAACCACATATGTGTGTATGTGTGTGAAGTATTCATACAAAACAAAGTAAGATTTTCTTTGATACATACATCTTGTGCAAATATTCTTTCTCTAGCCCTCTGATATTCTTCTTCACGTTCTTCTATGGATTTACTTCTTCTGTCATCTTTTAATCGTATTCTCATCTAAATTAAGTGATACAGTGTCAACTTCTCCAGGAAAAGAGTATAAATACACAGTCAAATACAGCAAGTGAAAGGAAATAATAATCCATATGTATTTTACCTGGTTGTCATCTTTGTCTAAACTAGAGTTATCTCTTTTAAGGATGTACCGCTTCTGGAAGTCATCACTTTTCTCATCCTTTATGTGCTCACAAAACTTTTGGTCAGGTCTGTGAAAAGTCGTTAGAAAGAAAAGATTTATGGTTTTGTAAACATATACTATACACAGTGGAACAAACTGAAATATACTCAAGATTAATGTTAAATATACTTAATATTCTAGCTGAAGTGATAGATTTTGGTTGTCCAGGCAATGGAAAAGGTACAAAAAACGTAAGATGATGTGTACCCCTGACAAGTCCTGTTCCTGAGGCATAACAAACCTGCTTTTAAAATCTCTTTCTCCTTCGAAGCTTTTGCTTCAATTTCCAATTAAGGTGGCAAGCAAACCACATGCCCTTGGGGGATCAGAAGTGCTCTTGAATCCAGACTGGTGCCATGCAATGGATATTAGGCATGCATGGAAGTGAAGATAGGTGCTTTCTGCTAGAGCTGTAATACCTCAGAATTCATTTCAAGGGAAAACAGAAGATAAGAAGATAGAGGAAAAAGCATTGAAACTTACAAACTTCTAAAATAAAATTAAGTAGAAATAAGCAAGAGAAGAACAGTACAACGCAGGCAAGGAAGAGCTTTACAAGATCACAGTGAGAGCATGAAGCAACAGATTATGTATATATATTGTTTTGGTATTCTATCTACCTAGTGAAAGAAAATGAGATATTTTGCGAACTCTTGTTATTAAAAATAGATACCAAGTACCTAGACAATAAAACTACTACTATTGTAAGAGAAGTTCTCAGACAATCAGGAAATATTTGTCTAATAAAAGAAAAAACATATGTATACTCTTCTCTATTTCTTTTTCTTTATTCATTACCCAGAACATCTGTATAATCAGGAGATCTTTTTCTATAAAACAGCCAAACCTAACTATTAGGTACTGGATGCCCAAACATAATTAGCAGGCATTTCAGAGAACCTTTAGACTGTCTTACCTCTTTCTTTTAAAGGTCCCTGAATTTACTGCCCTGCAATCACCAACTTCCCACTTCACTGAGACGTCCCAGTATGCACTGGGTTGTTGATGTCAGTAACATCACTGATCGGCGATGGAGCCGGGAATCTGCCTATGAGGAAAAGGTAAGTTTGGTTTTATTCAACATGGAGCAGATCTCCAAGGTTTTCTTTCTAAATTCTTATTTTATATCCAAAGCGATTTAAAATAAGAATACTGAAAACATTACGAATCTTAATGTCTGCAGGTTAGATGAAATGCCTGCTAATTAGTAACTACACCTATAGGGGGCTTCCAGAGGCCATAAGCTATTTAAATACAGTCTAGAAAAAAAATGCATAAAAATGAAGAAATCATCTTTTAATAGTTCTTATTCCACACTTGAAGTGCTAGACTGAAGCTTCAGTCTAGAGATGCTGGCAGATGCAAAGGCAACAGATTTGAAATGTATGGCTTTATAAGTCAATTTAGATAGAGAATGTACAGCTAAAGCAAAAACACATACATGAATACATGAGTTATTTAACATGTATTTAGGTCCTATATGTTTTTCTAGAAACTTTTGAGGAGGAAACTGTTTACTTAAGTGAAATTTCAGTGTGGTATATTACCTAAGTTCTACTGACTCAAAAATTAGGGTGGATAATTAGATTTTCTTCTCCCAAAGCTATGGAGAGTGTACGTAGAGACTGGGATCAGGATGCAGGTGCTGTAAACTCCTATTTTCATGCTGAAATCATAGAGCACGTAAAGCATTTGCGTGACACCATTTTTGTTGGTTGTTGTTTGGTTGGTTGGTTGGGGTTTTTTAAAGTTAAAACTAGAAAGTAGGTGGCATAAATATACCAACACATTAGTCCTTTGTCTTTCTGAGAGAGACTGAGGAGACAGAGCAAGCGCAGAGGACAGAGAGAACAACTGGGTCCTTTGAATGAAAACATCAACTACACATGGTTTTGGAGTTGCTGTGGCCCCAGTGCTACCTTTTTTGTAATATGGATTTGCCTAGTCGTTTCTCCAAAAACTCCCCAGCCCTCACAGTAAAATGACATGCCATGACTTGTTAACTTGGTTGACACTTCCCACTGATGAGATGTCTGTCTTCCCTGCTACGTTTATTTTGTAAGGCCATGTGAGATCTGTAAACAACATTATTCCAACAAAGCCTTCAATGCCTGAATTTTCCCAGTAGATTTTTACAGTACAAAAGCCAAAAGTTGTGCAAGTCTTGTCCCCTCCCTACATCAAATCAGAAATGACCCTGTTCTAAGTTAAGGGCTGGTTCTGCGTTCCAAAAGAAACAAAGAATGTACTTTGTACTCTTTACTGGTGTAAATCTTTAAACAGATAAATAGTTGATATAAATTCATATTTAATGGAAACAAAGTTAGCAATGCATCTCTGTGAAAAAAGCAACAAAAATTCTTAATTTACAGATAACATCCTTTAAACATGAAACAGATCACATTATTACACAGCACTGGAACATGAACAGTAAAGACCTTTCAACTACCTCTCCTTGATGCATGGTTCCCAATGAGTAGATAGACCCCTGCTGCTACAGATGCAGCATCATTGCATAATATATCCCAGATGTTAAATCTATGCATCAGAAAGTTTTTTGAAGACTTTTACACTTACATTCTTGTATTGCTAGTTTTATTTACTATGACTGACTTCCCACTCTGGTCCACGTTGTGCTCTAATCCAAAGTAAGCAGCTACCCTGTGCAACAGCATTCTGTGGTAAGATGTCATTGGGGGAAACTTTTTTCTTGGAACTCTGGAACAAAGGAATAGTAGCTTTATTAAATAAACAGGAACACTCTTGAATTCTTTTTTCCTATAAGAGTACAGTACTTACTCATTATTACCAATGAAATCTAAAATTTCCTGTTCTAATTTCAGCAGCATCATTCTGTCCCTGAAAATAAAAACACAGCAACTCACATATGAGACACTCCAATAACTGCAGTTGTATTCATCTTAAGAATACATAGATAAGATCTGTGACCAAGGGATGATGGTAGACTGTAAATAGGACCGCCAGGTGTCAAATGCAGTATTTTTAGGTCAAAGTATTCATTTTTCACTAAGCTATATTGTATTGAACCCATCTAGTGAAACATACTGTTCTCATCCCAGAAATTAGAATACAAAGATCCTTCAGGTAATCTCTGCCCAGTAGGCTCAACAGAAAGCACAGTTTTTGACAAGACAGTCTCAAGAAGAAGTAAAAGCAGTGACTAGGTTGTTTCTTGTTAGTTACCATGGGTAGTAAGATTTGCAGAGGCCTGAACTGGCCCTTGGATTGTGAAGCACATCACGGGATCATTGAGACACAGAGTGACAGAGTACTGATAACGGGAGGCACTACTACAACATACCAACAAGTGTTAAAAGTGGTTAAAAGCTGGCACACATTGCAATGTGATGAGATATTACGAGAAACGGAAAAAGCTAAAACTCAAGGTGATAGAAATGAACATTAGTCTTAAAAATGCTTAAGCCAGTTCCAATAAATCATTAACATGTAATTAAATTAATTGTCGCACAGTTCATAATTTGTGCACATCAGATATCTAAGCTTCCCAGTAATGTAAACCCACAGCAGACCTTCACCTACGATTTCTTATTTTCATTGTGATGCTTTATGACTTCAAGTAGGAACAACGTAAAAGTCTAGCAGAGGTCCATGCTTTCTATTTTTACTCTATAGGACAAAATGTTGTTGGCCCCTTATTATAGCTCGTTTTACATTTTTTTTTGCCAATAAAATGGAATCCTAATAAATTATCACATTGGAAATCATAACTATAATATGATTGAATAACAAATAGCAGCTACTACGACAGCAGCACAATTCCACCGAGTTAATTTCTTTCCTTGTACGTATAGCCACAGACCTAGTATGAAACCCCATTGAGGAAAAGAACAAACAAGATAGAAAGGAACATACTGCAAACCTCAAAGCAACAGAACCATGTCAAGTCTGTTGCTAACAAATAATGGACTTGAATTAGGTCAGATTTGGTTTCTGATGTGCAGAGTGAATGTATATCTCTAACTATGGTTATATGGTACAGCTTAAAAAAAAATTCCTTTGTCTATAAATTCAGTGCAAGGCAGATTAAAGTAAGAGAAGGCAGTTTGGTCTCTAACAAGCTAAGAGAATACAACTTTTAGAGACATAGTATTAGAGTCCCTTCAGGGAGAGAACTGCACACAGACAGAACTCATTATTTGCCTATTAAACATTAAAAGCATTTAAACTATTTCTATGTCCTGAAGCTCTATTCATATAACACACAAATTACAGTGGATTGGTGTTTCAGATAGCCTGCGCAACAAAATCTCAACCTAAATAACTGACATGTAGTGTTAGACATTTAAGAGGGGGAAAAAAACCAACAAAAAAACCACGTGGTGTGACACCTAAGGCAACAACGAGAAAGAAAAACAGAAAGTTGACATTACTGATGCTTACCTGGGATTGTTTTTTAAAGTATTTACTAAAAATTCATGAAGATCTATACCAGTGGAATCTGTATACTCTTGGCTGGAATCTAAAGGTGAGGGGGAAGAGAGCAAAATTACACTTTGAATAAACACTAATACTATTTTTTTACCAATTATTGCTGAACATACTATTTATGGATCAATACTATATAAATATTAGGCATGTTATTCCCAAAATTAAACACTTTCAGTTTGCAGGGAAAAGGCTCACAAGTAAAAAACAAAACAGAAAACCCAACAACATCACCAATCCCCTAATTCAAGTGTAAAAGCAAAAGCAGAAGCAAAAGCTTTAGTAACACTGCCAATCTATTAACAAATTGCTATATATTTCAAAGCAGTATATCACCTTGAGTCACCTGATTTCCATCAACCTTCCAAGTTTCCTCAATACACTACACTGCACTGTTGTATACACTTCTGTGGACCAGCAGCTGATCTACAGAATTACTGGACGTTGCCTGAAGAAATACTGTAATTCAGAATGTAACAGTTTAACCTTCACAAATGTTATTTTGTATTATTAAAAATCCTTGTTCTGTTGGGCTTTGTTTTCACAACATAATATTGAGAAGTTTTAAAAAAAAAGTCTCACAACCTTCTGCCTCCTGTCTGGTTTCAGCGAAACAAAGTATTCAAAGTTACATTTTGTTCTCTAAAATCTGTCACTGAAAGAAATTATTTAACACCAGATCTTCCCTTACGTGAGCACCTTCCAGCGTTCCAGGTCTTAGAATTCAAAGCTATAGGTGTTTTAACATACTTTTTGAACTAGGTTTCTTCCGAGAACTACTTACGTGTTAACCTAGTCTCAAGTTAGGCACAGCTCAAACTTATGCCTAGGTCCTAGCTATTCCAGGTCTTTGTGCAGTCAGTACAGAGAGCAGTCATTGCAAATTAGCTTCTATTAGAAACGAGGGGACTACTGCACAAAGAAGGGTAGGATTCGGTGGAGACAGAATCTATGCAGGCTTTTTTATTAGAAGCAACAGTGCCGGCAAAGCAGCCTCTTGGCGTAGTGGGAAACTGGGTGACCAAAGTGTCCAATCTTCAAAAATGAGACCTAAATTTTTCCTGGAGGAAATCCCAAGTCCACCTGAGGACAGGGAATTTCTAGTTCCCTAAAGAAGAATGATAGTGGGTTCCTTTATCTGCAGAGCTTATTATGCTGTCAATCCTGCCCATATATTATCAAGAGAGTATAAATGAAACCAAGCAAGTTTGAGCATTTATGGTTCGGGATTACTTTTGATTCTGAGGGGCGGTGGGGAAGGGTACGTCTGGTAAAACAACTTTAAGACTGAATAATTATTTACTTTAATTTTCTTAATTTGCAAGTGAGCAATAATTTCGTTATAATTACTAGAAGACTGATGCTTAAATTCCATCATTTTCTATTTTGGCACATCCTAAATTGGGAAGTAATTAACCTCCAGAGGAGATATTTATTGGGTGAATTTAGAACAGCTACCTCTACCTTAGTCATTTTGTCACTTTGCTCTCAACTCATCATTACCTAACACACTGGGTGTTTTCTTTCGGGGGCGGGCTTGGTTTTTTTCTTAATTTTAGAAGGTAGGCATGTACCTTAAAGGTTGAGCAAGTGAGCTCTGAAAGAACACCCTATTTTTTTAAGGCATCATTTCAAAGACTGAGATTTATAAATGCAGTTAAGTTCTCCATCCCAGTGCTTTTTATTTCACAAATACCTGGCTGCCAGCTGGGACAAGATGCACTGAAATGCCACATGAGGAAGGCCTTATGGAATTGAGGGACACAAGATGGACAAGTGCTACCTGTCTCAAAAAGAATTCTAGCTTTAAAGATATTTCCTACACACTGGTTGATCTAAGGTATTCAGGTAAACATTCTGGATCCTTTATTTAAAGTAAGAGCTGTACAGTGACTTCCCAACTTGAACAGATCTTCAATCCAGAATGCAGGAATATTAAAGTGAAAACATAATACTTGTCATTTTTACTTATGTAGTTCCACCCTTGCTCCAAAACTTTATAAAAAAATTCTAGATACTATCAAAAGTAAAATAAATAAACAAACAAGAACATTGACTTCTGTTGAATAAAGACCAGAAACAGTACAAAGGTAGCTGTCATTCTCACTTAAGTTTCGCAAATCCTGTAACAAAGTCTAGGAATAAGATAACTTCTACTGACTAGTAAAGTCAGTTTTCCAAAGAACACTTGGACACAACTGAGGCAACACAATTGCTTTTACGCTGGTCTGCATAGCTAGACAGGCAAAAAAGGAAAAGCATTTGCTGGAGTAACACGTGTTTGATGAAGCCTCGAAAGCACTGTATCCTCTGGGACCAATTCCTTCTCCAGCTCAAAGATATCTGATCTATTTTCCTTCATTTGCTAAAAAAAAAAAAAGCAATGTTTATGCGATGATGACCTGGAAGCAAACTGTATTTTCTCTAAATATTCTTTATCTACACAGTACATTTAAAAGCACAATGACAGATAGCAAACCTCTTGATAACATTTTTCTGGACAGTTTATCACTGGATTTTTCCTTTTCCGTTTCATCTTTCGCAGGCTTTTCTTCTTTTTCAAAAGACTGTGACAACTGGATCTGAATTTTCTCCTGTCAAAAGTAAAAATCAGTCATCACGGAAATTATTTCAAACAATACCTGCAGGAGAACTCTTTTGTACTATACTACCTGCAAAATAAAGAAGTAACAAGGAAAATAATTGCCTTCATATTCTTCCTGATCCCACATGTACTTTATACAACCACAAAATGAAATTATGAGTAAATCAAAAACTATAGAGAAGGCACAGAAGGTACCATACACGTTTTAGAATTTACATACACTTCCAGGCCCTGAATGCTATTTCAAAATGAATCCAAAGTATCTTATTTGATACACATATGAAAATATTCCAGTTTTTCAGATGTATAAATTTTATGCAGTTTCTAAATTTTTAAGTAATGCATCATCCACGATGCTTTTTTCCCCCCATTCTTCAGAGTTTTTGACTATAAAAGCCTGTTTCAAGTTTCAATTTGGTTTATTCCAAGAAGAAAAAAAAAAAACCAAATGTTTCAATCTCAGACAGACCAGCATTTCCAGACCCACAAAGAAGGGCAGTATTTACAGATACAGATATATCAAGGCAAAATTTGCAAACCTTACTGTCATCAAGGCTTAGATTCTTAACTTCCTGTATATTTTGACAGAGTAGCTTTGTGTGTAATCATCTCAAAATCCATGTTTTTTTACAAGTAGGTGAACTATCATAAAACCTGTTTGCCAAATACAGCAAAAAAGAGCTTCCCTTTGAAATTATAGTGACATCATGGTTCCCTAAATAATGGAAGACTAATTTGTTTTTCATGCCTCTTTATTCTTTAACAAGATTGTCAGTGAAGGACTAACATATTTCAGATGGCAAAAACAGAGGAAGTAAGGGGAATTCACATGGAGACACCATGTGTCTGAATGACTCCAAGAGCATGAGTGGCAAAGTCCTGTAGGAGTCCCCCATTACCTTTTATTTTGAACTCCCTCAAATGTCAATTTTGCTCCCCCAGATGCCAACTGAGTTGCTGCTGCCACCCCACCCACCCGAGAACATCTGATCCTTCCCAACCCAAAGAACCTGCTCCTCATCCATTCTTGCCTATCACTCTTCTGTCCTGCACCTAATCCTTTCCCATGCAAGTCCTCACTCTTCCTTCAAACCCATTCTTACCCATATCCGGGCACCTGCTTTAAGCTTCTCCTCGTGTGTCATTCCACAGACTTGATCTCACTCATGTAAGCTGGCCAGAGTTAAATATAGTCAGGATTCACTGAGGCTAAAGGCTGTTTCACACGCAAACACATCCTTGCACAACCTGCAGTAATGCTCCTCCCTGCCCTAGCACACCTAACTGCTCCCTCCACCTTGGTCCCTTCAGACCTGGGCAATGAGAACCCTATACTAATGAGGTTATGGTTAAAAACCAGTTTCAATATGCATTTTTGGAGTAACAACTTTTTCAAACAAGGAAAAAAGCTTAGCTGATAGTTTTATCGCTCTCCCTTTCATTATAATTTTTCCCCACATTACATGTTCTAATTAAACTTATTAATTCATGAACACCCTACAAAACATCATTACAAGTGTGAAGACTTCTCAGCTTTTATGAGGTTATCTATAACCAAGTCTGATAAAAACCATTACCAATCACAATGTGTTGTATAATTCTTTCCTAGTCTTGAGAATTCACTTGACTACAAACCTTAAAGAGTCCAAAACAAATCATTGCATTCCTCACCTCATAAACCTGAACATAATTCAAATGAGCAATTTATTTGTCACTACAAAGTGCATTACACTTACTGTTCACCTAATAGCAGTTATTTGAAAAAGAAAGAAACAAACATATTTATGTCTTATTAAGAAATTATTTCTGACTTGGATCCACCAATACGTTATTCTCCATTTTACAATAATACTCTACAAAACTATCAGTAAATTAAGGATATTTTCATAGTCTGATTTTCCTTCAGTAGAAAATTGACTACATATTCTAAACTCATCCGAAGTAAAAGCAATAGTTTAGTCAAAGGATTTCAGCAAGTAATCATTTTCATACTTCTTTTCCCAACGAGAGCTAAAAAAGGAATAGCCATCTGAACAGCCAGTTCTTCTACTACCACCAATTCTACTTCAAAGTGTGATACAACAGAACACTGTACCAAAGGGCACTTTCTTGTGATATCATGCTATAAAAACTGTAGCATCTAATTAAATATGACCTACTTGACTGGAAAGCTGAAAAATCTTTTAACTTCTATTCCCTAAAATTCTTTTAATCCCACCCTGTTTGTAGCGGGTCTCTGCTGGCATACTGATTTAACAGACTCTTCGCTGTAACTCAGATCACCTGAAGTCCTCATTGTAGCAGAAGAAATTGTCACAAAATCATGATTAAACAAGAAAAAGCCAAACAAAAAGCAAACCCCCCAAAACCATCAAAACCTGATAAATTTCTGCAGCTTAAAAGGTAAGAGTCAGGAAACATTACAGAATATTACTCAAAGGCCCTACACCCTGGGGCCCTTACCTGGCTTTTTACCAGCAATCTCTAAACCCAACAAAAACCTGAATTTACACAAGTCAATATAAACTAACATTACAGACCCTGGTCTTTTCCCACCACCCCCCTTCCTTTAGGTTGTTTTATTTTGCTAAAGAAGAAGTAGTTCAATGTTTTGAAGGTTTATTGACTTGTTACCCATAATAATAACTGTCATTCATATGAAAACAGCCCTTCTTTAAAAAGACCTGAAATGGATCATCCTTTGCTAGTGTTCGTACTTCGTATTAGAACATATAGAATCAGTACTACCCCAGTACCTAATATTTAGACAAAGGACAGCAAGAGAATAAAGAGCTAGTGTATTTACAAAGATAAAAGACCAAATAAATCAGTTACGTTCTTCCTCCTGCAATAAATTGATAAGCTTGTACTTTCATAGCACCTTTTAGTAAAGGGCTGCCAGCGCTTTTTAACAATTAAGGCTTAAAAATTTGTGAGCTCTTACCTAGGTTTCTCAGTGAGGAACAGTATCTTTTTTCATGTTGCAGTTGCTCAAGAAAAAATACACAAGTGTATCAGAACATAAATTGATCTGCTTGAGACAATTTGTCTGGTCTGTCAACCTCTTTCATTATAGTCTTCTGAGGAGAAGCAGCCAGCAGTGGCAGCAGTGACTTGCTAAGTGACTTCTACACCTGCATGTGCCTAGGAGTTTTACCTTGCTAAGAGCTGCTGTACACACTAGTGTGGAAGGTGGAACTGATAAACAGTCACAGGCAAGACTACAGAATTATCCCAAAACTCACACCAGTTCCTAGCTGTGTAAGTATAGTTTTCATTCCATCAAGGCTAACACTTTCTAACCATTAAAAATTGGTATTCTTCACATATTATCAGCAACTTTATACTGAATTTTATTCTTCTTAACTCTTAAAATCCATTTTAAATATGGACACAAAATTGGAAGCCATTTTTCAGTTGCAATCACCGATACAACACAGTGACTTTTCCAGCAAGGGGAAGCAATCGCAGAGGTTATTCTCATGCTACCGGAGAGGGCTGTGCAAGACAGTCTCTCACTTCACCTAGCCACTGGACCTCCCACACGTCCCAAGCACAATTAATGCATACACATCATGCTTCAAAGCGTGGGGCTTGAGGCAGCCAGCAGCCGATTAGTGCTTAGAGAAGAACTCTTCTATGCCATTCCCAAAGATTCTTTGGGAAAGAAAGCAAAATGGGTGAAGAAATGGCCTCCATGAGTTGTTACAGAGGGTCATGGAAGACCTGTGCCCCAGAGGACGTGCACTCCAGCATCAGAACTTGTAACAAATTCCTACTTCTAACTCTTCTCTTCAACATGTATTTTTCCACTCTGCAGGGAAGAATTAAATTTGTCCTCTCAATCATTTGCATAGTTATTGGGATTCATAAGCCATTTGTTCTAGTTTACTGTTTCTAAAGAAAACCTGCAGCTAGACCTAATTTTGCTTCTTAATATACAAAAAAAGTGCGACTTTTCACAAAAGGACAGTTTAGAAGCTTTTCAAATAACAGCAAAGTAAGTCAACATGCTTTGTGAGTAATCCACTAAGGATCATCTCAGTTTTGTTAGGAGTGAAAAAAAGAGCAGCAAGAAAAGCATTTTGATGTCCCTCATTCATACACAGAGCTAAAACTAGTAATAGTATTTTGGTCTAAAAATACAGACTGGTATGAAGGTAAAGTCAGGAAAGCTAGATTTTGTTTTAAATTCTCTATTTTTACATATTTTGTCCAGCATTAGGAACTTCTGTAAGTGTGTTGTATCATCTTAATAGATTAGTCCTCAGACATACCTCAGGCATGTGTTAATAGAACTACTAGCAATTATGACCAATATGCAGGAATTCAGTTAAAACACCAGAACCTACAAATGTGTACATTTTCTAAATACAAAAAGCCGATAAATTATGCTGCATTTTAATAATCATTTTTCTGTCTTACTGACGGTAGACAGCACTTCAGCAGTTTAAGACTGCCTCAAGTGCACTGTAATACTAGAAAGTTAAAACCACTAACAAAACCCTTTTTTCTGTTCCCCAGATACCAACCACTGCAGTTCAGATAAACAAAACAGCAAATTCTTCATCTGATATTACCACCTCTATTAAAGCTGTATTAAAAAAAGTTAAAATCATATGGTATCTGCGTATTTAAAAAGTACCCAAAAGATTTTCTTTTGAACAATAAGTTACTTCGAATTGTTTCAGAAACTTCAGTAACGTGATTTTTACCTGGAGGTCCTGTGATATTTCAGCTGTGGGAGGTGGTGGATATTCTTCACATACAGCAAGGCTCCGAACTAACTTTAACTTTGTGTTTGACTAAAGGAAAGTATGTAAAATTAAAAACTATGGCTTATAAAAAATTATATAAATATACCATGAGCCGTTATTTTTCCATTCATTTTATGTAAAACAAAATGGCTGAAAACTGCATTTTTAATATTTTCAATAGAATAAATAATTTCCTTTAAGAAGAAAATACCCAAGCAATTGCAGCTTTTAAAGGCACTGTCAGCACAATAGAGCACATCTAATGAAAAGTAAATAAAATCTTTGGGAAAGTATTTCTCTCCATAACAATAAAAAGCCACCAAAATATGAAGGCAAACCACAAAAGCAGACAACTAGGCAAGACAAAAATCCAACAGAATAAAACAAAGCTTCAATGCCAAAAAATAAAACTAAAGGCACTTTTCACAAAGTAACAAAGCTTCATCAAGCATGAAGGGCTTCCTTAGCATGCCAGCACACAAGTCTACTGTACCTTCGACCTTTTTGCTGTCTGTCCAAAAGACTGCACTGGCCGCTGAATGACAGGCACAACAGAAAAGGTTTATATTAAACTTAATAGTACAGTTTTATTAATGCAAAAGTCTGTATAAGAGAAAGCTTTAACAGTTATTACTAACATGATGGTCAAATCTGTGAAAGGAACAGCAGGTGCTTTTGGCTAAAGGATTATAGGCTCTTCCATTTTCATTGTGCTTGTCCTTGATTTCTCTTCTTCATTTATCAACAATAGATATTGGAATTTAACAGGAAGCAAGCATTATTCTTGTTCAGTAAGATCCAAGCAGTTTACTCTCTCAGCCAGCTCCTACATTTTAAATTCTCATGTCCTAATTTCCTTGGCAACTTGACATGGTTTTTATAAATTTTCTTCCTATTCCTGAAACCTACCTGGAAAAATGATAGGAAAAAAAAGAAAAGGGAAGGGGGGGA
>NW_009228932.1:0-1393 GCF_000690835.1 Fulmarus glacialis | reverse complement strand
ATAGGAGATAATATAAGTTATGTAGGGTTTTGGCCCTGTTTTGAGTGGATGGTTGCAAAATAAGACATCCATAATTCCCTTCAAACCTGAAGTATTGAATATTTTTTTGACCCTGTGATCTTCAAACACTGTTGTCACAGTTATGTCCCAAGTTGTGGAGAAGTAAGAAAGAACCACTTCAGACTTTAGGGTGCTCATTTGCAAAGTGTACAGGATAAAAGCAACTGTGTCATTCAGCCTCTGCTTCACAAATGAAAATAATAGCTGAAATGTATGCCAAATTGACTAAACTAATCAACCACCCTTTTGATGGGGCTATTATGCAATCACTACACTTTCTTCCAGAAC
Source organism: Fulmarus glacialis (assembly GCF_000690835.1). Lineage (NCBI taxonomy): Eukaryota > Metazoa > Chordata > Aves > Procellariiformes > Procellariidae > Fulmarus > Fulmarus glacialis. The sequence continues at coordinate 1,045 of NW_009228932.1, read as the reverse complement.
ATTTATGAAATCACAGACGCTGCCATCCAGTTTTTATAAGTATTAGTTCAGAAAATAGACTTTAATTCCACCATCCCTCTCCCTCCCTTTCTTGTGTGTTATAATTAATAATGAGCCTCAATGTTGTTTTGCTTTTCACAGCTTCAAAGTCAGAACTGAGGCTGCTCTTCCATCTTCCATTCACTTCATAAATTTTATGGAAAGACAACTTAGGTATTAAAATAATCACCTGGGGTTCAGGCTCTACTTCCTTGTTCTTTAGTCTTCCCACTTCTGTGAAACAGGGATGATAACACCCTACCTTTTTCCTTTTTTGGGCTTTCTATTGTGTGCATCCTTCAGAACAAGCTATGACACTTCCTAAGTAGGGAGAAGAAGTAACTGGTTATCCAAATAGAATAACTAATCCTGTGAGTCGCATCTGGTTTTGCCTTACTATGAAACAACAGGTGGTGAGACGTAGGAACAGGTTGCCCAGAGAAGTTGTGAATGCCCCATCATTGGAATTGTTCAAGGTCAGGCTGAATGGAGCTTTGAGCAACCTGATCTAGTGAAAGATGTCCCTGCCCATGGCAGGGGCTTGGACTATGTAATCCTTAAACGTCCATTCTATGATTTTATGGTTCTACGATAACAGTAACAATACGATGCAAGCAACAGTAATAACGAGCATCACAGGATCTCCCAGAGAGTGTTAGACAGCTTTAGTTGAAACAAGGGAGAATTTATCAGTTTTAACCTTAGACTGTGTATAACACACCCTCTGTGTGCTGGCTGTTATGAAATAATTATTAAAAGATATTAAAAGACTACTTGTATGTACTTCTATGGAAAATGCACAGTCTTTTTTTGATAGTCTGTAAGAGACTTTGTGTGTGTTATCAATGACCTGTGGTCATTCATCATGTGTTTCTAACTGTATTATTACAAACAGCCTACATTGAAAAGTACTGGTTTGACCACTATGAAACACAGAGCAGAATTTGCTTGAAAAAGGAAGATTGGTCCTATGAGTCATGTAAGCGAATCATATCGCTCCAAGATC
>NW_009228931.1:0-7849 GCF_000690835.1 Fulmarus glacialis | reverse complement strand
TTTTACCCATCGAAGAGTGTACCTGTCTACAATGATCTAGGCAAGACAAACCCAGGCCAGTGGCTTCCTCGTGTACTCCAAGGACAACCTCATCTGCTAAGTTACACATATGTAAGAATGTGTTAAGAATACAGTTGAAGAAACTATACATACTTTGCCCCTGGAAGACAGATGCAAATATTTTTAAATAGAAAACATGAGCTGGTAGATTCCACTAAAGAAAGAGGATTTCAGTAACAGGAAAGTTTCCAATTAAATATAATTCCAGCCTCTTTTGTTTATTAAACAGCATGTTCAGTGATTTTACAGGGATGATTTATGTTCTCAAATATCTTGCTCTCCTTTAGCCTCCATTGTAGTTAAATTTGAGACATCAGATATTGTTATAGCAACAGTTTGCTTTCAGAAAAACAAAATTTGTCAGGGAATATTTCACTTCCTTACAGAATTATGAGTTGGTAAAGACTAAAACAGAAACATCTGAAATCACAGGTTAGGGAATACAGAAGGATGATGTACTACAAACTTCTTATTCCAGAGTGTTGCCAACTTTCACAATTATTTAATATCTGAAAGCCCCAACACTTGGCATTCTTTTATTTGAATTTTTTTTTATTTTAAAATAAAATCAGAAAGCAGTTTGAAGAGAAGATAAATAGATGATCTTTTGTAATGGAATTTGCTCTTTATAGGGAAATATTTGCCTAGTTAAACTACCTGAACAAGAAGCTTGGAAGTACTGGTGTGCAACAATGACTACTAAATAAAGGATACATATAATGTAAACGTGTTTGAGAAACAGAGGGGCTTATTAAAGTTGATAGATGATATGAGAGAAACTGCAATAATGAATTCCAGTGGTTTAGACAAGAACAGACAACTTGAAACATAATTCATGCATTTAAGAAGTTTTACATATTACTTACGGAAGGCTAGTGGGTGTCATGTACATAAAATGCATGCCACAGAGTTGAATACCTCAACGTCATGCACCTTTCTCTCCCCACAAATAAACACACTGTCTCTGTATCCCATAGTTACAGATGATTTTTTTTTTTTTCAATTACAAATATCTGTAAACTGAGCACAGTATTAGTGTTAGAAAACTGGAGTTTATAGAAACACCATTCAGGGTATCGATAAACATAGAATAAAGCACGTTTTGGAGCTTGACTATATGACACCTGGTAATCAGTTTTAAAAAGCCAGCAATGATAAAAAACCTTGCCCGAGGAAATGTAGACTGTGAGTGCCAGAGCTACCGCTGAGGATGAGACACAGTAGCAAGTAACACAGCACATTAGCAGAACAAGAAGCTAGCACAGGATCTTCACGGACCCCTGTCAGACAGAGAAGGAACAGCCAGTGCTAGCTGGAATCCCATTTAAAAGCACCACGGTGGTGATGACTCATTGCTGCAATATTAAAAGATCCACAACTGTGTTTTAGGAAAAAAGCATAGCTAAGAACAGTCAATTCTATGTGTACATATATATTTATATCCATATATCTGTATGTCAGGTTTCATATGAGCGGTGACATTGTGAACAGCTTCTGGTATGTTAAAAACGGGGAGGAATGAGGTAAAGGAGCTCAGGACACTAATGCATTTAGCACTATTAAATGACAGGATGACACCAAGAAAGCATATGCTGTCACCTTTAGAAAACTAGTTCAATTGAGAACTGAAAATCAAAATGGTGCATGGCCCTGACAGGGCGTACTTCACATGACTTGTCTAATGTGCCATACAGCACCAATTTTCTATCAGTTTTATGTTCAATTTATAATCCGGACGCTTGTAATTGATAAAATAACCTCTGTATCCACAGGTTACAGAGACAGTCCTGTGTATTGTTTGGGGGAAAAGGGAGCAAAGTTTGAGTTATTTGCTGGAGTCTATAACAAAGCACAATCAGAGGCTGATGCCTTACTTCCTGGGACTGCCTGGTGTTTAGAAGACAGATAAAACAAAACAAACCCCATCTGATGGAAAAATAGTTGCAAACAGCAGCTGTACCATGACATGTAGCCATGCTACATACAAACTACGGAGTCGTAGGCAACTTCTTCATGTCCCAAAAGTACGGGAGGTAACAATCACAGAGCCGTTGCTGCTCCTGAAGTCTAGGAGAGGGAACAACCACTGAGGGCTGAGCTGGCAGGTGATACAATCAGATGAACAGACTTACCAACCACAGGAACACGGATGTCTTTGAGGAGACCTGCTGATCAGACAACAGTTCTGAGTTGCACTGGTTGAAACAGAGACTAGTTGAATGTAAATTGCCCATCTCAATTCAAAATTTTGTTTACATAAACATTGCTAATTAATTTCATTATTGTTGGCTTGGAAGAGGAAGAAGTGGATAACTGAGCTTTCTTAGAAGTTAGCTGTTGTGTTAAAGAGTGCCGATAACAGAGTGGTCATCAGTTCCTGCTCAGATACTGAGTGAAGCAAACCTCTGCCAGGCAGAGTTATGTGTAAACAGCACATTGAAGAGGGTGCTTGCATTCTGCTTTCCAGGGAAACAGAGACAGGATGCCACCTACCCCGACATCTACCGAGAAACTGAATCAGTTAATTAAAAAAAGTATTTTTAATACTCTTTAAGTTTTGGGTATTAGAGTGCTTTATGCAGAATCTAAACAGAAATATTTATTTCAATCCTCTACACACTTCTGATTTCTCAGAATACCCCTGGAAATTGATACTGAGCTTGTTCCTTGCAGAGTAAGCCGGACTGTCGGAAGAATCATCTTTTGGATACCCTCAGTATTACAGTTCCCAAGGAGTTGCCTTGGGAACTTAAATTCAAAAGTAGGGAGAAAAGATTCTTAAATGTTACTTAAGACCTGTAGGAAATGTTAGCAGAGTTTTAGCTGACTTCACTACATATTTAACACTAACTTATTTGTCCCTTAACTGTACTAAATCTTTTAATAGCACTTTTTCAGGATTAGAGCAGTCCAGGAAAATTCCAGACTTCACTTTGGCTGAGAAAGCCAAGAAGAAAAACACTCTGTAAAACAGAAGTATGTTAGTAGGGAAAACCTGAAGTGTTCAGATGCTGGGGAAGGTTAGACTGATTTTCTCAGAGAACGGGGCAAAGGACAGCTATATAAAGGTGCTTCTCGCCAGCTTTTGTCTGAAGATTATACTGGCTATTTTCAGTTTTTAGGTTTACCTACTTTTTTCATTTAGGGACTGTCCAAGAGTAATGCAAAGACCATACTGCTTTTCTAGAGGACTTGCAAGAAGAGAAAAATACCAAATATGAACACAGTTAACTTGTTCCAGTTATGAATGATGTAAAGTATTATAGACCTATATTTTTTGCTGAATTTTTAACCTTTTCATAGGGTAGAGGGAGAGACCTACTACCTCATCACTCAGGAATAAAATGATTCACTCAGAATTGTTCTTAAGAATCAAAACTTTTCTTTCCAGTCCCCACAAGATTCTTCACTTTCACAGTTGATTTTACATGAAAAGTGCTCCATGGAGGTAGTTGCTCTTGTAATGACCCAAGCAGACACCTTTACAAAGGTAGGTATATTTATTGTTTACCTTCATGAAAATAATACCTCCAATCAACTAGATTATATTTTGCCTTCTTGAGTCTGCAGGCATCTTGAAACAATGTACCTGTACTACCAAGATGACCATGCGAGAAATAGTGAGTGGAAGTTTTTGTCTGTGTTATTATCTCAGGGTCTCAAAATTTACCACAGCATTTCCATTACATCATTTTTCAACATCGGTGCAACAATCAGACAGGAACTGTAATAATTAAATTTAAATTAATTGGTTACAAAAACATTCAGGCATCTCTATTTACTTTTGTATTCTTTTCTTTTCCTCATTTCATGCATTAAAAAATGTGTGTGGAACAAATATGTATTGACACGTCCATGTGTTTTGAGAATTTGTACGGAAATCTTGGAGAATTTAGTGTCTTTGATAAAGACTTTGGGTACAGTTTACCCTAGTATACATAGGCATTCTGAACAATCCTGTATTTAGTTGCATTTGTAAACTGGTTAGTGTCTTTGTTTTGGATTACATGCATTCTGAGATTTGCTGACACGACAATGTAGCCTCTAACTTCAAAATCCAGTCCAGAAAAATTAGATCATTTTAAGCCCCATGCTCCAGGCTGTCAAACAGCCTCCAAACTGCTATCAACCGTCTTTTCTAGCAAGGCCAGGGGAAAGCCTTTTCATAATCTGGGTCATGCTGGAGTTTTATCTTTTTGGCAAAGGTATTCCTAGCTTTCAGAACAAAATGCATCTTTAAACTTTTTAACAATACGGCATATGTAAACCAGATATCTTTCCCCAAGCTCTCCACCTTGGTTTCATTCTTTTCTTCTGTGTTGCTTTTCATTAGTTATATATCACTCTTTTAGTTTATGTTTTCTATATCAAAAGATCTGGACAAGAAAGCTCCAGTATTTAGTCATCTAAATTTGTCCTCTTTCTGGTTTTGACTACATTCTTTTCTCTGCTGGAAAAGATAGAGATGAGTGGATCTCCAAAGCCAAGTGACATTTGTTTTTCCTTCATTGTCCTCACATTTTAAGATATGTAATCAATCAGTGGAGGAAGGTGTGGCAGTTAGAGTAACAGGCTAGGACCATCTGCCCATGGTGTTAGCAGAGGAACGTATGAGGTGCAAGCAACAGGACATTGCCAAAAAACCTGTCAGCCTGTAGGCAGAGAGCCAGGCAGTGACACAGCAGAGATCGAAGCCTCCCACAATGCGATGTGGGATCTTCCAAGCTGGGATGGACAGTGAAAGGAGAGAGATGAAGCAGTGGCTTCACTCCAGAAAGAACGGAAGAGATGACAATAGCAGGGAACAGAGCCTGCTGGAAACGTGTGGGGCTTTTCTTGGGTTTTGTCTTTAATTTTAAGGAAGCTATTCTATCAAAACACCTCCTGCACAGCCCCAGGGAGGAGAGACTAGTTAGTCTGAACCAACAGTGAATGTTCTAACAAAGTTAGTTGTTGGAGACTCAGACCAGTTTCACTCAGTTCAATCTTCATAACTATGGAAATTTTTCAAACTTTATTTTCTGACAGACCCCTTTTCCATCTCACATTCTTCTGGACTTCCTCACTCTATTAGATCCTTCCTCTTCTGTCTGAACTGCCCTTTTATATTCCATTCCTCTTTTCTCCTGACTTTTTCTCATTACTGGCTTTCATTCACAAATCTGTTCCTCTTTGTAGAAGACACCTTAATGTAAATAACTTGGAAGATGTGAGAGAAGAAAAACAAGACATAAGTTTGGAAAGAGAGCTGTCAGTGCCTCCTCCCATTAATTCTCTTGTTGCAGCAATTATGACAGGAGGATGCAGCAGGATGTTTTGTCTGGTGGTTTGGTAGGAACTCAAACAAGATTTTTACCATAATGGTCCTCTCTTACCTAGAATCTATGCATCCCTGGATCTTTCCTGGGTTATTTTTCCCACACAGAGGTACCGCAAGATTTTGCTTTTTCCTTTTTCTGTCTGCTGCTGTTCAAAGAGTGGGTTTACCTTCTCTTCTTTTCAAAATCGTGCAGGATTTCCATAGTACCAGTATAACTGATGTGATTTTTTCTCATTTGCAATGACAGTCCTAGAGACTTAACATTCCTGGTTTAATTTCAAACCCACAACATTAAATCGGCTTTGATATTAGGCAGGGAGAGTCTGCCCAGCCAACTGTAAACACATGTAAAATGCTTACACTTATTCCATTACAGCAGGCATTGGTTGTTACATTAAATCCTTAATAAAGTTACATTAAAAGGCTTGTAAGAGTGAGACAGAAACTTCCCACAGAAGGGAAACATTGAGTAAGTATTTCTGCTGTGTCTTTAATTCCTTTTGTCTAGACATCACAACAGCCATTAGGCTTATCCTGCCAATGTTAATAAAGCCTCTTGAGGCTACACGGTAAATTAACAAATATAGCAATAAAAGTAATGGGATGAGAATTACCTAACTATAATAAAAATAATAATACAGCATATATTAGTGAAATACATAGACACACACATGCATACAAATATATGTACTTACAGGCACATATATGGGTATGTACAACTTCTGAGCCAAAATCTCCAACTCAAATCATACCATAGCAAGCCTGTTTTTTCCATGTAGATTTGTACATGCACAGTTCTTTGTGGCAGATGGATCTGATGTTTACGCCATTATAACGTCTGTATATGAGAATAACAACATGTATGCACAATGCCAGGTCTACGCATATGCATAAATGTGCCTGCACACGCTGCCACCACCATCCTCCTCTGAGGTGAGTGAGTCCAGGCACCCTCTAACTGTCAGTGGGTGCCTGCATGGTGGTACCTCATGTTCGTATTTTTGCATGCTGTCTGACCTCTGGCTGAGCTCAGATGGCCCTTTAATCCCAGATGCCCTCCTTGCAGATGGAGCTGAGCTCACTCAGGAAGAACCCTCTGCCATCTTCTCTGTGGGGTGGCAGTGATGTGGCAGGACACTCAGATGAGCTCCTGAGTGCTTTGTGAGCACAGGGCGCTGGCAGCTCTGGTGGGGTTACCCAGAGACCCCTCCACTGGTGCTCCTGCAAGCAGGCAGCAACCAAAGGGTCTCCGAGTCCTCCAGTGCTGAGTGGATGCAATGAGGGAATTGCACCATTTTAGACTGAACTTCTTCCAGTTACAAGGATGACAGAGGCTCTTCTTCACAAGGAGCCATGTGGAGAAGACAAGGGGGGTACAAGTTGTACTGGCAGAGGTTCCGTCTTGAATTAAGAAAGAAATTTTTCACAGTGAGAACAATCAATAACTGGAACAACCTCCCCAGGGACATGGTGGAGTACCCATCACTGGACAGAGTGTTGGATAACCTCCTCTAGGCTCCCTTTCCCACAGAAGTTTGGACCAGATGATCTTTCAAGGTCCCTTCTAGCATAGGCTGTGCTGTGGTTCTGTGATTTAGTTGAAAATCTGCTTGGGTTCTCCTGACACTTCCAGGATGTCCATGAGTTCCACAGCTAGAAACAGTTTTTCACAATCAACTTTAACTACGACACTCTTCTAAAACAAAATGTGTTGCGAGAAGAAGAGAAACTCAGTTCTTTCACAGCTGTGCAATGGACAAAACTGTAATCACAGTTTTTAGCAGTCACTATAAATGGTGGAGGGATTGAACAAAAAAGGTCAAACTTGCCTGTAGTGAGATCTTTCTCTTGGTTCTTTATTGATCAAACTGAACAAAATAATCTGAGGGAAGAGAACACAATAATCTCCTCCTTGACACAATAATCTCCTCCTGATATACAAATCTCCTCCTTGCTGTATGAACCCTTCCTAAGTAACCTCCTTTTCCACCAAGCTCCATCTCCTTCAGCATAAAGCAGATAACAACTCAGCATCCTTGCAGTAAACTGAACCACAGTTTACACCCATCTCATTGCACTGGATTGCATCTGCAGAGCTAAACATTATCAAGCTCAAAACTGAGTAAGGGACTTGTAAAACCTTTTTTCTTTTTAAAATCAGAAACCTCCACCTTTTCACAGATGGCATCCCACACTATGCCTTTCTTGAAATTGTTAATAAGTTAGAAAATGAAAGTAATAATGAAGATAGTTACGACCTTTATTTTTTGTGAGTTTTCAGGGAGTTTGTACCTCTGTCTTAAAACAATGCAATGTTATATTTATCGTACCTTATTTTCCGAACACCCCCATTGAACGTTATAGTTGATTTCAGGTTATAAAGGTATTGTACTGATTTCAGCACTAGGTGAACTTTCTCTGCACCAACAAGCTTAGATTCTGTCTTCATAGAATCATAGAATCATTAAG
>NW_009228930.1:0-19420 GCF_000690835.1 Fulmarus glacialis | reverse complement strand
GGGAGGAGCCGCCGTCTCCGCGGTGCCTCCCGCCCCGCAAGGCGAGGAGGGTCCGGGCGCTGGGGAGCCGCTTCTCCGCGGCCGGTGGCGGGGTGGGAGCGAGGGGACGGACCGCAGCTCTCCCAGGGAGAGGTTTTGTGACCCAGGTCTGGCAGGCCCTTGCTCAGTGCACCAGGTTGGTCGCCGCACCCTGCTTACCAGGAAGGAGAAAAATGCATCCGAAAATAATTTGGTTTTGTGCCTGTTGGCAAGACGAGCTCCCACTGGCACGGCCGGAGTCTTCCTGTTTGCTGCGGATGGATCTGCTAGTGCGCGTCTCTCGATGCAGCAGGCATCTTTACAAGGTTTTCTGGAAAACAAGCAGAAAAGCAGCTACTCTTCTGCAAGATGATTAGGGAAAAACTTGTAGGGAACACGAACTGCCTCTAGACTGCATTAAGCTTCACAGGGATCAGATTATACCATGATGCAACACAGTTCAGCTTCCACAAACACAGTTAAGCCACTCCTAAGAAATAAACTGATGGACCCATATATCTTTTAAGAGACAGTGGGCACTATTGCTCCACCTTCCCACCCATAATCACCTCCTGTGCACTGCTAGCAGGAGGGAAAGATACCTGCAACAGGGGCTTTACCAGCAACGGATGCTGTGCTAATTGCTTTCCATCACGGCGTTCATATTGCACAAAAGGAAGGAAAGCCTCTGCGATACAGGGCTCCTGCCCCATAACCATAATCAAGCTGCCAGCAGCACTAGCGTTTCCAAAGCCGTGAGTCAGTTCCCTCTCCTCTTGCCCTTCCAAATCATGAGGCTGGCAGCTTGCCATCATCAGCCTGATCCAGATAATGCCTTCCCTAAAAGAGAGCAAGTAGACCATCAGGTGGATTTCCTGCTAAGATGGACCGAAACATTTTCCTTTATAAATACTACTTCCTGTAATTGCAATTGCAGCGGCAGTATTATGTTACTACGTGCATTTTTCTTTCGCTTATGAAAGGTTATGAGGTCATATTTCGCAGTTGTTTGGAAAACTGGAATTTTTGTGGCTCCACCCATGCAGTAAAAAAAGAAAAGATTGGTCTGGCAGCTTGTTTTCATTTAGATTCCCACTTCGAAGTGGTGTTCTTAGCTCTGTTTCATCATCATCTCTCCAAAAAGCAACAGAGCAAATAATTAGAATCCGTTTTTGAAGGCTAGTTTAACTATAAGCAATAGAATTCTCCGCCTGGAAAAAATCTTCCATGGGAATTCTCTCTCTGAAACCATAAACCTTCCCTTACACCATAAAATATTGGCCTTTGGTGGGGACTAGCTGTAGTGACAATTTTTACAAGCCGATGCCTTCTCCTGCAGCATATTAAACATATTTTCCATGGCTGCTGAAGCAGTGGAACGGAGCCCTCTTTCTCGTCTCACCTAAAGTAATTTAACTGCCCTGTGACTTCTTTTTTTTAGTGAGCATATCCTGATGCATGCACTCCAATGTAAGTAACAAGCCGACCAGGTCCGTTGTCTCTAAATCAGAGATAAATACGGAAGAACAAAAATAGATAGCAATTCTCTAGTTATGCAAAGCCATTTTTATCATAACTACTTTCCACAGGCATGAAGCATTTTTTATTAATGATGTGAAAGAGCATGCTGTTTTATCTGAGCACTGAAACCCTGTAAAATCAAGCAAAAGGAATATTTAAGGAATTCCAGCAATCTGAGATATCTTAAGCGGGAGATACAATTTTTTTTTCAAAGGCTAAATTTGGTTCGCTACCGCAACGGATGAAGGATTCTTGCAGCCCACGAGACCACTGCAATTCTTTTAGCTGAACCCTGGCATGAATATTTATAGATCAAGCAATGATTTCTGCAGAATTTTGGTTTTGCAGACATTGTTTTGGTTTATTTTTTCATAAAAATCTACCCATGTGATGCACAGAACCACATCGTTTTGCATACAGATTTTCTAGATTCTCAGTGTGAATTGTTTTCTTTTTTGCAAATTATTTTACCTTTGGAAATCAAGAAACTGCCTACTAGCAATGATACATTTAAAACATTCCCATGAAGAGTGACTCCACCTCTGAAGTGCAGCATGGGAATGCAGTGGGTGCACTGCTGGCTCAAGGCACAATAGTGTGTCGTAATTACAAATCCCTGAAACAAGCAGAGGCATATCTTCCCATTCCAAAATCACGATAATATTACAAGGGGAAAAGGCAGATAAGGCCCACATTCAGGAAAACATGTAAATGTGCTTACCCAAAGAAGACTTCACGTCCTCATCCTTTTTTCCTTTCTTACCCCCTTCATTAATCTTCCCTCTCCCCACTCCTTTCACTTTTTTACTATTTAATTTGCCATTCCCAAGAACCTCCGCCACTTAAAATGACAGTATTTACAGAAGTTCATGACAGTTACTCTGCTCATGTGCTACACTGTTGTCTTATCTCCATTGTAAACTCTTGGCGCAGTTTTTTTTCTTTTTCTGTTATTGCACAGAACCCATCACAACTGGGATCCCAGCCATGGTGGGCGCCTTGCACTAACACCATAAATACAGTGAAAATAACAGGCAAATCCTACTCTGTAAAATGTACCAGGTGCCAGGTCCCATGCTGAGGCCTCACTGACAATTGCTTAGCAATAAAACAAAGGCAAATGGATACCTGGGACAGATTGTCCCTCTTCTGTTGAGTGCCATTCCTCACGCTCGATGGCAGACGCAACAGGCCTGAATCCATGATGTCAGGATCTGTCGGAGAGAAGGACATCAAAATGGATGCATGTTGCCAGGATCCCTTTGGAAATGTAAAGTTGCAAGGGGTGTGGAGGGCAGGTAAATCAAAGAACATTGAGTTGTTAGGGTCTGGAGAAACCAAACTGTAGGAGAACACACCAAGCAAGCAGTCATGGAGTCTGCCACAGAAAGCTGCTGTCTCTTGTTCTGCCCCCATCACCCACATATACTGCTGGGCTACCCTAGATTTTGCAGTGTCTCATGATGAAATGCGCAAGCTTCATGCTCCCAGGGGAATAATTCAGGGCCTCTCCTGATGATTTCTGTGTGGTAAAATGATTTGAGAACCCTTTTTTAAAAACTAAACCATGGATGAAATAGCCCTGTCCCATGCACTGGGAAAATCTTTAAGAAATATAAAAAGTCATTACTTGCTGAGGTTGTCAACGTGGCTTCTTCTGTTTGTGTAACACCAGTTACTTGGCTCCTTGGGGTCTATGTAAGGAAGGAAAAGGCTTGTCAAGGAAGGAGTTAGGAACTCATACAGCACAGTATCAGCCAAATCAGAACAGATCCCAGAAATCCTTAATCCTACTCCTGTGATTTAGTAACTATTAGACCTTTCTTTAGCGAATGTTGGCCACAATAGAGGAAGGGAAACAGCAGATAGGAGGGGTAGGATACTTTTCCTTGTCTCTTTGGTGCATCCATGTCATTTCATGGATCTCTGGTCTTCGCCACCCAAGATAGGAATCGTGCTTGTCCTTACTTCATACTTAAGTGCTACAGTCATCTGCCGCTGTTGACAGACCTGTTCGCACCAGGTCTAACTGGATCCAAATCTTGCATTACTTCCTTTAGGAGCTGTGACCTGAAGGCATACAGAGACAAAAGCAAACAGCCTTTCCAGAATCAAGTGTAGTTTCATCTCAACAGTGAGAATACAATCGTAACTAGAAAAGTGTTTTACTTCTTAATAAATACTCTACCAGTTTCTGTCTTATCTAAAATTTTGGTAGACTTGTCCACTCCTCTTCTGCTGCATGATGTTTGCAGTCTGTCTTCATCTACGTATCTGTGGTACTCTGTTTACTTCCATCTCCATCACAGTGTTTCTGAATCCTACCTGTATTTTCCTCTGAGATATACAACAGAAGAAATTCAGAGATAAATATTACAGGGACTGACATCTTATAGTTATCAGGAATGGTGCTTTTATGAAGGTGGCCCATCCCTCTCTTTTGCATACTGTCAGGAATTTAACCCCTGGCTGCCATTTAACTCAGCCCAGCTCATCAACAGAACGTCAAACATATTACAAGTAACTCGCAGGTCTTTAACATTTCAAGTTTCCTCACAGCTCACCACAGAGAGGATGGATGTTTCACAGCATGGACAGCAGAAAAGGCTTTACATGCAGTACGCTCCCAGTCTTAGAGGAGCAGCTCTTGGAAAACACCCAAGTGCATCAGTAATATACAAGGAAAATGTTTTCAGAGACTTTGCTCTTCTGTCTTTCATGCGCCGCTAATACACATACTTGTCATCAATGAATTTACACATACTATGTATGTTTCTAGTACTGTATGCATAATTAATAAAATACTAATCTAATTAAAAGATACTGATTTCAGCTGAGAGTTGAGAAATTTCTGAAAGGTTTGTAAGTGGATAGCGATCAAATTTCACTGTACTCAAGCTTTAATTTATTCTTCCCACACAGTACAAATTAACTGCTGGCAGGAAAGTAGTTCACTATAGGGCAGAGATACCCCGCAATTACAACAGCAACGTCGGAAAGATCTGTGAACAAAGTTGCTGCTTGTGTAACAGCAGCCTTTGCTCTTGGTTTAGCTGCATAGGGATGCACACGAAGTAAGTGCATCGGACAGGCCAGGCTGGGATTTGCGTTTAGAACACTGTTTGACTTCTAGATTCGGGACAACGACTTTTTAGAAGATGTGAGATTTGTCTACAGCACTTGTTTTTGCTTTGAGGAAATTAATACTTTTAACTGTTACAAGAACAGCAGCAAAAATGTTCTTCCTTCTGAAGTTTGGTCCTGCTTGACTTTCATGTTTTTGACCTCTCCAGCTAAATAACCACAGTCCTCATGAATTGTAAGCCACATACCTCTACATGCGTGTTGTAATTGTGATATAGATCATGTAGTACATTTTAAAAGTACACATACACAACCATATTCCTCATAATCTGAGCTATACCAAAATTAGCAAGTGCAGCGACTCACACCCATCAGCTACTTTTGGTTTGGTTTGCTGCTTCCCTGACTCATCAGCTGCTTCTGCATATAGAGCCTCATGATTCAGAGGTGGCAAACTGTGCCACCTGCGTAGGAGGACAGAAGATTGCTTCAGGCCACCTTTTCCTTACTGTTCTTTTCACCCAGATTTCTCTCCTCACTCAACTCCGCTCTCTTCCAAACTTGACCTTGAACCTGATCGGCCCCCATCCTCTTCTCCCCACCGCGTTGACCACTGACCCACACTATGTCCTCTTTACTCAGTTGCACATCTCATTTTCACCACTACCACAGAGCCATGCTAGAGCCCTCACTGCTGAGCTAGGGCACTCTCAAGCTGAACGTGGCCAAGGAACCATGCTAGGGGATGGGAAGTGGAGGAAATATGTTGTGGGGTGGGAGAATGTCACTGGGGGCTGTGTAAGATAGGCTATGACTTGCACTAAGCTGTGAAACAGAGATCTTGCTAGGAAAGGAAAGCAAGCTGCAGGGCATGCATGGGAATGTATGGGAGACTCTGGCATGTGGCACTGTCTGGATAACCCACACAGCCTAACAGGTTTGCTGAGGACCTGGCTTGCAGTGCCAAGCCCGTCTAATCAGTAAATCTCCTACTGTCCAAGTTTTACTACCTCAAATCAAGTTATAGCTGCTAGACTGCATATTCCTCCAATGCAGATTGCAACAGTCAACAACCAAGTGCTTGATTGTATACTCTTGTGCATTAAGTCCTACTCTCCACCCGCTTTCTTCCTTGAGGACACCTCAGGTCGTGGGAGGAGCCATTATGGGTTAGACAGCTAGAGCCCAGGGAGACTGACAGAACTTCTCCAAGCCCTCAGTCTTATATACAGTCCTGAAGCAGCTCCAGGGCCAAGCAGGTTGCTTGTTCTGTTGTTGATAAGCACTGCAAACAGTGCGGGACTACTGGGAACACCCTCTGCACGCCAAGGAACAAACACAAGTGCAGCAGCACCCAGGGAGGAACCGAGAGCACAGATGAGATGTGCCCATGCTATTCACAGCAGTAGAGCAAAAGAGAGCGCGGCTGTGCTGACACAGGAAGAGGCTAGCCATAATTCAGCTCAGCTTTCTTAGCTGCAACAGCAGCGAAGGCAATGTGTCACCTGGCAGGGCTCCTGGCAGACCTGGCGAGCATGGGGAAAGGCAAAAGGAGCAGTGTGGGGCACGTGTCCCAAGGACAGGGCAGAGAAAACAGAGAGAGCCTGGGGATGAGTTATGTGACCAAGAACCTCTCTCGGCCCTGCAGGCAGTTCTGGATGCAGTCTCCTAGTGACACAGAGTCCACAAGCTCGGCCCTTCCGCGCCAGGCAGCCAGGACCTGGTGGAGTGGAGCTGTCAGGATGAGCGCAGCCCCGTGGTGAGTGAGAGCAAGGGACCCAGGGAGGTCTGGTGAGGACCTTGCGCTCCTTCGTTCATCTGCCTCTCCTGGCACGTTCACTCTTCCTTCCTGAAGCCCCAGCTGAGTAGTCCCACACCCATCAGAGTTAGCAGGACCTGAGTTTTTCCCTCTTAAATGTGTTAGTGGGAAAACAGGCAAAACAAGCAAATCACTTTTCTCAGCCGCTGGCTTGTAACCTAGTCCCTCGCCTGGCTTCTGAATGTCAGCATCTAGCACAGCTCCTTTCTAACACCCTGAGACCTTGAAGCCTGAGTGGTCCTGCATGTTTGGTCCTCAGCTTTGACACCAACCAGTGAACTCCCCTGCCACGTGCTGGTTTCACACAGGGCAAACAGTGGGGCTAAACTGTCACAGCACAGGCCAGATGTGGCAAGCCTTTTATTCCTGCTTTCTTAATACAAGCAAAGTTAAGTCTTAAAACACACTTCTTTATAAAGCCAGTATTTCCTGCACTAATTAGAGGTTTTTGGTTTTAGGTACAAGGAAAAGCTGTCATCAAGATGCTTGCCAGCACGCAGCACCAAACAGAGGTTCTCAGATTCGCTTAATGGCCAGTGCTGGCGGTTCTTAAAAAGCAGTCTGGATGATTTCAGAAATGGCTTCCCTCCTCCGTGTGATAACATCATCATCATCCGTAGCCCAAAGGGGCTTTCCCCCACTCTGCTACAGAGTAGATCCCACCTGGCTCAACAAAAGGCACAGAAAAACATCTGCTAAACCCAACTGCAAGCTCAGGTCAAAGCAGGAAGCCAGGAAGAATTTCACACAGAGATGAACCACCACCTAAGCCACCACCCTCAGTAATTTCACTCTCATTTGAAAGGCAGCATCTTTCCAGAGGCAAAGACAATATAGTTGTTGCTATTCTTCCTTGAATTCAGCATCCATCCAGCACTTGAAATGCAAAACCAGTCCAGGATTGTGTTCCCTTGTGCCTTATAAACCCCCTGCCCCTCATTATTACTTACAAACAGGAAGCCAACAAAGCCTGAATCACCCAAAAAATGTATCTCTGATTTTATTACAGGGAAAGCTATAAGGAGCTGGCAGGTTTCTGAGACACCTTGCTAACATGGTCAAATTAGTCACACAGGTCAGTTACTGAACCAGTCCCACACTTTCCCATCAATATAAGACACTGGAGAGCAGAGGCTTTCCCCTCTACCCTTGAAAACATCTCATGATAACCCTGAACATGCCAGAAATAGTAAAGAATCTCTCAAATAGAATAAATGGTGATCATATACTTTTTCCTATATTATGACTCATAGGCCTCCTAAAAAAGTGAAGATTGCAGTCTACAACTGTCAGTGGGATTTCAGGGCCCAAATCCCACAGCAGTGGATGAAACCTCTGGCCCATGACCCAAGCCCTCTGATGTGACAGGAGCTTTATACATAGAGAGTGCCAAAGGGCAAAACAAATCACAAGTCAATTTATTCTGTAGTGCTGCCAAGTGCATCTGTTTACTTCGGCATTTGCTGGCCTGAAGGGAGGGGATGGAGAGAGAGACCTGTTATGTTTATTTGCCTCATTTTGGATTCAGCCTGACTGAGCACAGTTTCAAAAATCCATACCTAGTTTTAAGTGAACTGTACTACAGAGGGCATATTTAAAATTAGCACACCAATAGCACACGTTTCCCTGACCTGTGAGTCATATTCCACATGAACGCCACTCCGACATTACAAAGGTGAAGAATGCTCCACTGGAGTATGATAGGACAGACTCTGGGGAAGCATATTTGAAATGTGTTGTTGCTACATCCATGCTTAGCGCTCTACATCATTCTTCTTTTGAAGACAAAGACAAACTTTCTATATAATTCGGAGGGACCAGCTGACTCGGTACTTTTGAAAATCCCACTGCAATGCTCTAGGAGTCTCGGTTTTTTCTTTTCTTAGCCTATGCTCAACTTCTTATTGATCTGAAAGAATTCAAGAGCAGATTCTGGGGCTTAAAATGTATGCTGCTGCATTAAAACCTAGATGCGCATTACCTCTACGTACTATTTCATTGAGGAAAAGTGGAAGTCTTGCATAGTAAACATGGGATTTTTACAGTCTCTGCTAACCGCAGTTGACTGTGCCTGTGCATTTGAGCAAGACTGCAGACCTACAATCAGTGTCTGCTTTGATTTGAGCCTGTCTTATGTCACAGGCTGATATCTTCCCTGTTCCTGAAATAAACATAGGTACTGAAGGCTGCAATTAGATGATTTTGCTAGCCTGCGTTACATTATTATTTACTCAGGCGATCAGCTAACTCTAATTAGAATTCTGAAATGTAAGTATCTTTTAGCAGGCAGTATCAGTGGAGCAAGAGCAGCACAGCTGAGCTCTCTGGAGTCTTACCATGCACAAATCCTGCAGTCTCAGTCCTTAAGTGCACCAAACTTACTGGCACAGATGAGGAAAGAGACCAAAATGGCTCACATTGGGAGTCTCTTCCGGATTCCCAATGTCTGTTGCACTTAAATGCATACTTGGGAGGCCCAGAAATACGGCCAGAATGAGTCATTTTTATTCCCTAGCCCTACTCCCGGCTAGCTGGTGGCAGCCGTTGGTAAACAAATGCTTTGTATGTCAGCCTTGATACAAATAGCTCATGTCTATAGCTTATACAATGAGGCTGTGTGTGTGTGTGACAGCCCTCGGCTCCTGTCCCGGGGCAGGGCAACACTAGCTAAAGGCATAATAGGCACTAGCTTCTCTGGAAATGTGCCAGACGGCGGAGGTCTTAAGTGACCAGTGCAGGAGAAGGATGGAGGAAACAATGTTCAAAGAGCCCAGACCGGGCAGTTAAAGAAACGAGGGAGCTCCTAGGGGACTAATCCTCATAGGAAGCCTGTGGCATCTCCTCCCTTGGGAGGAACGAACTGGAACGAACTGTTCCCTTCAGTGGAGGTAGTCCATCTCCCAGCCCCACCTGAGGATATGCAGAGGCATGCTGCAGAAGGTCAGTGGCTCAGAATCACTGCCCCTCAGTCCGCCTGCTGAATGCAAGGCTTTGGCACCACGATGTGACGAGCACCTGCGCTTAGCAGGATTTTATTCTAGTAGAGTAAACAAGGTTCACCAACTGTTTGGATGGGCAGGTCACCCATCTAGGAATACAACTGTTCACAGCTGTTGAAGGCAATGCTGCATTCAATTATTTGCACCGTTTTTTCAACACAAAAGTGGCACTGAGAAAAAGCATTGGGGGGGAATGGGAGGGCGAATGCTGCCTGAGAACCTATTGCACTGCCTGTACACCTCCACCTTCCCCAGGAAGGCAAACAACCCAGCACGCTTTTGCTATTTCTTGGCCCATGCATCTTGCAGAATCTAGCTCATCCGTCCCCATTCCTTGTCAGACCCTGGGTACCAGCCCCAGTGCAATGTTGCACTTTATTGTGCCTGCCAGCCTTAATTTTGAGTATTTAATATCTTATGGCCAAAAGCAGTGCTGGTCCCTAGGATGGGAACCATTAAGCTAGACCTTCAGCGCAGTCTGCAATATCTTGTATAGGTTAGCTGTGTCCCTTGACACTGCAGTCAGGGCAAATACTTTGGGGGAAGCAAAATACAGGGAATACTTCGGGGAAGCAAAAAAAATCACACCGCTGGTTGGTTCTAGCATGTGACCTGGGTCTCAGTATGGAGTCACTGCATCAACTGCTGGCTTGAAAAGCACAAATTACTGGCTCATGTCTTGCCTTTTCCTTCAATATGACTGGGTGGGAAAGGACTTCATGCTTTCTCCTGTCATGAGACCAAAGCAGCACATGATGACTAAGTGATCAATGACAACCTCCTTCAAACATTTAACTCAGCAAAGAGGAAACTTGCGGGAACAGTTTCAGAATAGGGCATGCAGATTTGATGTCAGCAAAACTGTATTTCAAGACACATGAAAGATTCCTGTTGCTGTCTTATTTCTATCCCTGGCTTCTTATTTCAGAGAGAAGAAATACGTAACATCAGTGAAGACACCCCCATGCAACTCCGTGATACCAGATCTGTAATCAAGCCTATTCGGGTTGTGAAGCTACACACTCTACCACCAGAGCTTATAGACCATTTGGGAGAATCCTTTCCCAAGAGAGTTGTAAAGAGTCCTCGTATGGTAGGCAGCCAGGCAACACGGAAAAAAAGGCAAATTCAGGGAATTGGAAGCTTCATTTTTAATTCAATCATGTGATTCATAAAGTGATCTGATCACTTGCAGCTTTCAGGAAAGCATCATCTAAACAAAGGGGGCATATTCAGAAATTCTATACAGGTTTGGCCCAAGTCATCTGCTGAAGATTAAGAGTATCTTAACCTCCTGAGAATGAAATACTTGCACTCAGTGATATGTGAAGAAGTGTAAAAGAATATATGTAGCCAGGCTAGGGGTGAGAAAAGTGCTCGTCAAAAGAAAGCAAGCTCACCTAGAGCCCTCTGTGACTTACTTTTGTTCCACTTCTCTACATGTACTTGGCTCTCGTGATACTTCATTTAGATAAACTTCAGACAAAGCTTAACAAACTCCTTCCTTAGAAAGGCAGATTGTTATGCCTGGCACTGAATCCAAGGGGATATTTAAGACGTTGTAAAAGCCATATTTCTATGAGCCTGGTTATGACACCAGTAACATGGCTCTAAAGCCTCCTTCAGTTATGACAAAAAGCTTCATTTCACAGTAAATAAACATCACAGCTAGGTTAAGAGAATACACATGGGATGCTCTAGTTGATAAAAGACATTTGCCTGTAAAGCTTGCCAGCACAGGTAACGTGAGTGTTAAATGATACCACACTCTACACCAGCTCGCTGCTGAGTGTGCTCTCAGAAGCTGGAGCTCCCAGAAGCTAAAAACACATTTCTGGTATTTTCTCAGAATCAACTGTTTTCTATGTCCAGCTTAGAAGATTACCTGTCAGCTACAAACACAGACGTCCTTTTTTTTTTATCACAAAACTCAAGCTTTTATTTGTTTTCTCAGTGCTCTTCAGACTTCGAACTTTGATAAATTTTTGTGTTAAAAGTTATTTGAAAAGAAGTATTTGGATGTCTTTTATGCTGCATTTTTCTATGGGCCTGACAATGTAAAGAATCTATATGGAAGTCAAAGCATAATGTCTCTAGGACATTAGACAACCATGAGAGTCTAGCAGCATGAATTTGCTGGAACATTTTATTTATGATTCAATTTCTAAGAGCTACTGGGTACCACAACTTCAGTGAACCCTGAGATGAGCTTGAGACGCCTAACATTTCACAGAATTTAGCCAAATGTATTATACTATGTTTTATGCTTTGGGGTCTTTGCTGCTCCCCATCACTGACAAAATAACATAATATAACAGAGTGATGTCATATTATTGTTTCAGTCCATTCCTGTACGGTATACTGACCCCGCTACTCTGCCGCGTGCAAAACTTCCACTGAAGAAGGAAGGCATTTTTGGGGCATTTCTCATTATGTCTCCAAAGAGTGCAGAAATTAAAATATTGTGCACAGGGAAGTACTCAATTGAGCAAGTTCTATAGATCTGCAACTTTGATCCCTTTCTACTGGGCTCCAAGAGGAGATTTTCACTGGTTCAATGTTTCTTTTTCTCTGCCTCGCAGGGCCTTGTATTTTCTCCCTCCTCCTTAAAATCCTTAGCAGGGATTCGATTCTAACCTGGGAGGAGGGAAAAAACATAAGGCACCAATCATCAAATGGCATATGAAATGCAACTGTACCAGCTAGGGAAAAGGAGAATGGAAAACAACAAAACAGAAAGCATGACTTTCAAAGAGAGCGAGTAATAAACTGAAAAAAACTGGCAAATAGTGGCTCATGGAAACAAATCTACGAGGAAAAGGGATTTAGGGAGAGCTGTCATTCCTTGATATTACCAGCACAGTACACAAGTTCAGAGAAAGAACAGGAAATGCAGTAAGAGACCGGCCTCGGCAAGTGATAAGCTTCTACCTCAAACTCAAGAAGGAATTCCAGGTCAGATTATTATGGATAAGTAGGAAAGAACGGCACTAGACCTGTGTGCTGGTTTTGGCCAGCATGTTTTGAGTCAGCTAAGTGAGGACGAAATGCATTACAATATGGAAAAATAGTAGAACAAACTCAGAATCACAAGCTGTTTCCTTGAAAATTCATGGAAAACCGGTGTACTTCCAAAGAACCTGTTCAATTTGCAGATGACACCCAGCTAGAAAACACAGCAAGGATGCTGAAGAGCTTCAAATGGATTCAAAATGAACCTGACATGTTGGACAAAACCTGGAAAATAAGAGAGTGAAAAAAACCAGAGCCGAATGACTTCTCCCAAGCAGAACTTCTCAGCTGCGCAAATACCGAATGAAGAACAACTGGCTAGGCAGGAGTTCAGCAAGGGAATGATACAGGGAGTTTAGTAGATTCTAAATGTCAGCAAGTCCCGGTTGTGCCAAAAAAAAAGGAAGCATCCTATCGTGAGAACAAAGACGAACATGCAATAACCTTCTGTACTTCTCAGCCTGGGTAAGACCACCTCTGGGGGTCACATCTGTGTCCAGGTTTGGTTACTGTTCTTTAAGAAAGATGTAAACAAATTCAAAAGAAAACGGGGAGAGCTACAGGAACGATTACACATCTATGACCAACATGCCAAGACAGAGCAAACTGAGTTTCTAATACAGATAAGAGATAACTGAGGACATGCATAAGAAGCTCCAATTAAGTACAAGGGTGATACAAAGAAACTGGAAATACTTTGCTTCCCACGTGTCTTTGGGACAGGGTAAGTGACTTCAGGGGGAACGGACAGGTTAAAAACTAGCAATGATTTTCTAACAGAAAGGACAGTTAAATAATGAAATACATCATCCTGAAGATTCTGGTTTATCCCTCTTTCAAGATAAGCTTACATAATCGTTGGCAGGTTGATGTCTTATAGCAGAAGGGTAAAACAGACCAGCACTTTTTGATTGTTAAGATAAAAAGTTTTTTTGAAGAGAATCCACAGACCCTCTTGTATTTTACAATTATTTTGTGGCTATGAAGAACAAAGACCTTAAGATATAACTAAGCTTTACTATTAGAATTATAAACATTCAAATTTGTAACTGCAGTAGTTGGGAACTTGTGCCTGCTGACAGGCAGAAACATGTTTGCCATCCCTGTGGAGGGGAGGAGGTTAGAAATAAATACATTCATGGACAACCTCCAGGCCACCAGCAGCCTGCAGATACCAGCCTTAAACTGGACTCCTGAGGTCCCTTTCAGCCTATTGCCTTTGATTCTTCGGACACAAGGAAAGCCTCTGATGGTGCCTGGCTTTCCTTCACCGTGACTGTAAGCCATATAGACACACATGCTGATTCATTATGAGCAACAGCTTTTCCGCCCTCTTCCCTGGCTGCTTTCCAGATTTTAACGGCTGACAATGTAAAGCAAGTCTGGATCTGGGGTATCCTCATTACTAACCGCTCTGAAGGCCAGTTCTGAGGACAGCACTCCTACAGTTCTAATCTGCCTGCTTCTCTGCTCTCCCTACATTGTTCAGTGTCTTACTGCAGAAAGCAACTTCTTGGTCAGCAATCTAGGACAGAAGGTATGGAAAACATGGCTCTTGAAAAGCTAATAGCAACTGAGAGAAACCATCTCTTCACTGTCTGGAAAGGAAGAGCTTTTACTGTCAGACATACTCCTCATGTGCCGCCTGCTGGCTGCTGTGAAATGTTGCATGAGCGTCCAGTGCTCATAGCCGAGATACTCGCAATTATTATGGGCAAAGGATGGTACAGAAAGACAGTCAGGATTATGGTTTCTTCCCGGAGCGTGATGCAGGTCCAAAGTACATGAATACTTTGCCCTCCCCATTTTTCTACCTGGTTGGGTGGGGACCCAACACAGAAAGCGTCAAGCAACTGCCAAGAAAACCTCCATGGCAGCAGAGGCTTGAATTCTAGATTTTAACCCGGCTTCTAAGGAAAGCTACTTTAGACTAAGTTTTGTGAGCTATGGTTAAGATATCTATGAGATGATGTTGCTCTTTTTCCCATCTCCTTGTAGCTCTGCCTTTGGGCACACCTTCTTACTGGGGACAGGAAGAACAGATGAACAAAATACCTTACTTCTGTACTTGCTTCCACAGCTCCATCTGTGCTTCTCCCTTCTCCCTACCCCCTGCTTGCCCTCCTCCACTCTACTGTGCATCCTCTTTTACTACAGAGGTATATCCCCAAGCGAATCTGACCTTTTCCAGTTAAACTGTCTACTCCTTTGGCTGCAAAGAAAAAACAACTCACTAGCAAATGGCTGGGTTAGAAAACTTAACAAGAAGAGTATTCAGGACAGAAGTCTTCTGTCTGGTATCCTTCACACTGAAAGAATCAATGGTGCTGAACATGATGATTATACTTTACTGCTACTGCAGGGGGTAACTACCAAAGCACTAGTACTTGTTATCTGCTCTATCAATAGGAAATACCATTAAGAGAATTACTACATGTTATTCTACATTTTTTAGGAATCACGCCAGCCCAAAGTTGTTAAGAGTAGATATAGTGCCTGGTACCTTGACCCTAAAACATGGAAAAAGCAAAATGTGGGCAAACCTGTAATGGATCCGAAAGAAGCAGGTAATGGCGTTCACAATTTTATGACACCACTCGTTAAGAATGCACCATAAGCACCGTGTACCACTGACACTGAGCCCAGCGGAGTTAATGACTACAGGGCATGCAGGTTATGGGAACACGCCTGTGCACCACTTGCAGCAAGAGTAAGAGGCATAATGTCTCTTACTATTCACCTGACTGGTGTCAATGACTGCTTGGTTTTTCACTCCGTGACAGCGAGAATCCACGGTGTAAGGCCTCGCAATGAGCAAACACCAACAGAATATTATCAGAAAGCTGCTACCTGCTTCCAGCTTCACCTGTGACCTGTTCTCCTTTCCCTCCTCAACAGAGCACTGGGTTTCTTACGCATGCTCAGGAAGAGCTCTCTGCAAACCTCCATAAAGCTTCCCCTGCCAAACTCTCATTCTCAGGTTGTCTGTAGAACTTCCAGATGCCCCAATACAGCCACAGGGAATAACAGGGCTCCTTAATTTCTGTTTCTTTTGTACTTGTTCACGTTTCCATTTTGTTCTATCATAAAAGTAAAACTGGAAGAAGCACTGTACACACACAAGGCTTGTTGAAGAGCAGTACTCTCCAACATCCTTAATACAGCAGCTGCGGATACCACGGGCTCAGACACTGGCCAGGCTCAAAAGCACTCCCTAAATAGCATCCCCTACGGCCACTGTCGGAGCCAGAATAGTGGGAGAGATGCACCACGGGTCTGATTCAGCAGGGCATTTCTCACTCGCTCCTAAGCTACAGGTGAGATTCCCTGTCACCACACTAGATGGCACAGCTTACCGAATAAAATTCAGGACGTTCATTTCAGACAGTGCAGGTGGGCCAGGACTTCCTAATAACAGCTATGGCTGTAGAGTTGTTTGTAGAATTGCAATAGTAAATATCCGCCCTACTCTTTTGGTTTTGAAATGTGAAAAGGTGGCGGCTTTGAGACTCCTGATCTTAGGCCAGTCAGCTGCCTGGTAATTCTGCAAAGTCACATGTAGCTTTTCAAAATACGGTCCAGCAACTACTATCACATTTGCTGAATAAACGATGGTGCAATGAAGCCTCGGTGTTCACAGCACACTAACTTCCAAACTAATGCCACATCAGAAATGATTGCGTGAACAAACTAAAATCTTGAATTAATTAGAAACATAATTGATAGTGTCCCTGAGACTTCGAGAAACTGTCTCCTTGCCCCTTTATTGTACTGTCACTTTGTTTAGTTGCAATGAAAGCTTTAAAAAAATACAAGATACATTTTGGAGCATTTCTGTTAATCTGCTTTGAAAATTCTCTTAGGAGGCAGAGATCTCCATGTTCTATGGGATGTGAGCATTTCAAGAACTCCTGGAGAGGAAGGGCTACCAAAAACCAGGGGTAGGTTACCGTCTGCAACGATCTGTGCATTTGCTTCAGAACGGGAACCTCAGTCCTCAGCTTCCTGTGAGCTCTTGGGCCGTGACTCTTCTCACTTCTCTTCTATCCAGTATCTCTGCTTCTAACACTTGATAAGCAGTGACTCAGGAATTTCAGCCTCAGTGTTCGCCAAGAACCTTGTTTTAAAAAAAGCAAATAGAAAATAAATTATAGACATCCTAAGAGGAGTTCCAAAGCACAAATTCACTGCTACCTGGACAGAGTATCATTATTACAACCATGACTGAACCACCTAAAACTAGTTATATCCAGCATAAATCCACATTGCCTCTGAAAGGGAAAGATCTGCCTTTCCTTTAGCCACCCATTCTTGTTTTCTCCCATCTGTTGGCACAAGTACTTGTGTGGATGAAAAGAAACGTTTTCTTAATTTTCTACATTAATTTTTAGCTGGATCAGTTACCTAATCTGACCCACTTCAATGGTCACATGAAAGCAATGGCCTGCACAAAACAGGCAGTGAGGACAGGGGAGCCGAAGGGTCAGACAACTTTCCTGCATCAGTGTGAACTTACGCTGGGCTGAAGTGCAATCCTACCAGGAGGTTTGCAAATTATGAAGCCTTTTCGGGTCCTGCCACCCACTGCAGCCACTGCAAGCAAGTAATCATTGAAAAAGCTGAACCCCTTGCTCACCAAAACCTCCCTCACCTCTGAACTGTGGCTGTTCCACAACAGATTACAAAGATGGCCCCGGTCTAGGAGACCACAGCACTCAAAGTGCATTTGCGTCAGTGGATGCTGATGGCACCTGGAAGCCACTGGGCAAAAATAGCAGATGCCCTCTGGGGACTACGTAGGACTTGAGCAGGAGTCCCAGATCTGGGCTACAGAACTGTCCTTCCCTGACTGGCTGTGCGGCAAGCTTGTCTCTGGTGGCACCTGGGTCCTTTGTGACTCCCTCTTTTTGTAATCATTCAAATGCATTACTAGTAACAACAATTACTCTCTGAGCACTCAAAGCAATCTGTGTGCTTTGCTTTAGTTTCTTCTGCAGATACTGGGTGAAAGAGTCTGGCAACAGAAGAGACTTCTATGAGCATGGAAGATGAATAGAACCAGAGCAGACCTTTGCTCTTTTCTTTCTCATTAAAGCAGCACCCTGCCTTTCATCATGTGCATTTCTGCAAATAAACTGTTCCTTAAGGATTTCTGTAATAGTCACTTCTAAGCTGTGTTAGTTTGGTGTCTCCTCCTCCCTAAGTTGTTTTATCAAATAGATTTAAGAAAAGAAATAGCAGCTCCAAACATTACCTCTTCATCTGTGCTGGGGGCTGGCAGAAGGATGCTCTTTTAGTGTAATGATACAATAATTAATGATTTTTGTCTGCTCTGCTTCAGGGAGATGACTAGGAATTTTAAATTGCAGCACACACACATTACCTAAAGAACAGTAGTATGTAGGTGCCCTAACTGCTAATCCCAGCTGAGCAAGGTGGTGTACAAATACAGAGCACGGGACTGTCTCTGTTTTGAAGGCTAGAAAAAAAGGAATATAAGTAAACTGCAAAAATATCAGCTACTACACAAAGAGTTTCAGTAGTTAACACAACTCATTATAGTCAAGTATCTGTTTAAAGTAGCAAGGCTAAGCTGCACCTTGAAGCATCAACAGTGGGAAAAGAGAGTGCACCCGAAACCACATTCACTGAGAAAGTGCCCAGGCAGGTCTTAGCTTCTCAGCTCTTTTCTTTCGCTGTGTTATTGAGCAGTAGATCTGAGCAGTGCATGTTTAGCACATGCCTGAACGCATCCCACACATCAAAGTATCAAAATAGATATTTTTACTTAAGCACAAGCTCAGCGCTTTGTGGCAGGAGGGCTTCAGAGAAGGTGTCTTAGCTAACTGTGGTAACCAAAGAAAGGAAAAATATTATCATGAATTCTGTGTATTCGCACAGGCTAACATATACCATATCAGCCAGGGAACTTCACCGCAAAGACTGCACACTTGTGCTTCTATAAATTCAAATGACATTTACTGTCCTGTTAAGCTGAGGTAGCACTGCTCTAAATGACACTGAAAGATTAAGAAGTTCGCACACTGGAAATAGACTTATTGGGACATCCACTTAGCCATTCTCTTTTCTAATGAGACAGCGGATAAAATCTCATCAGTGGGCTTTGGAAATCAAGTAATGACAACCTTTGTTCAGGTAAAGAGAATGGATTTAAAAAAGACAGCAGTCAAAACTGAATGGAACTGCCTCCCTTAACTCTTTCTCTGGTGTTAATCTTTGGTGTCAATAGTCCACACTGATAAACATTTTTACAGTTTGTCACTCCAGAATTACCAATTCAAAATACAGTTATATGTTGCATTTACTAAATTTCTTGGGTTCCTAATAAGATTTATCTATATAACCTTTTAATTTTGAAATAAAATCTGACATCAGCACTTTAAGAGGAAAATTGGGTAGTAAAATGAAGGCAAATTAAAATAAGCATCAAATATCCTCTGCACTAATGGACTCTGAAGTCCTGGTAGTCCAAAAAAGCTTCCTGAGCATAATACGGAAGACAGGAGAGCAGGACAATGTTAAGAAATCCAATTGTAGTCATTAGAATATGATGCGGAAGTTACAAAATTAGTAGTGAATTCATCTCACTGCTCAGGGATGCCAGAGAAAGCCTGGATTTTCATCTGTACAACCATTAAAAGTACAAGCAAATCAGTCACCCTCAGCACACCCCTGTTAGAGCATATAAATCTAAGCCCACCGATACTGCTATAATTAAACTTCATAAACCTCTGCAGTTACTACAGCTCCAATGCTGTCTGTCATGCAAAACCAGGAGAGAAACTCAAGCATCCAGTCCTCAACTTTTGCCTGTCATCTCCCTTCATTTTTGCATTATCTGTGGTTTAAAACACTTGAGCGTAGCTACCTTGTGCAGAGTGCCTAGTTATAAAACAGAACGACGAAAGACCAGGGAAAAAAGGGAGAGATGGCAGAAAAGGGGCGG
>NW_009228929.1:0-2769 GCF_000690835.1 Fulmarus glacialis | reverse complement strand
GATTCTATGATTCTATGATTCTAAATAGCTACCAAGGTAGATACCATTAATGCATGCAAGATACAAAATCCAGACCATCCAAAAAGCGTGCAAGCTGCAGGCCTTGTTTTGAATGAATTAATGAGTTTTAATGATGTATTGCTTTACTGCAGTTTTATATTTATGTTTGACCCTTAGCTGATCTTTCCTATAATGGCTTTGTGTTACAAATGCCTAAGGAATTGCCACTATGGTAAGCTTTTGAGCTGTGACTGGGAAATGGGGTAGGTAGGGAGCCCTAATTTGTCACGGCGCAGATGTTACTCACATGTGGAAAGCACATAACGGTGAAACAGGTATCCCAGGGATGGGGAAGAAGAGGGCTATTTCTTGCCTCCTTGTCCAACTCATGGGCTCAAAGAATTTTCCTGCCCTTTGTCCTTGTTAAAATCAGGTCCTTTAGGCACTGAGACTTGTGGAGGAGCATTTGATACCTCTGCCTCTCTGCTCTGTCGTACTTGGTGGAAACAAGACATACCTCAGCTATGATAAAGTGACACGCTCTGTGTTGTTCTGCACTTTTCCTGTGGTCACCATGGTAAATTGGTGGCGCTCTGCCTATAGCGTAGGAGAAATCCCAGCTCACTTTTGGTACATACATGTTTACATCTGAGATAGCCAGCTTAGGTTCCTCTCTTATAGCCAATGGAAAGAAAGAAGGACATGATTCGTCTGTCATCTACCTTGGAAGGAGATGGGTAACATCACATCTGACTGCAGAGAGAGTAGAGGATAACTCACTGAAAAGCAAACGCATCCGTTGCAGATGTCTACCCTGGGCCGGTGTGAACTTTCCTCTGAGCTGTTGGTATCTCATTTTTCAGAAGAGTGGTTTCTATTTCAGATGTCATCAGGGTGGCTGAAGCTGAGGTGCCCCAGGAAGGAGGGCGAGCATGGGGGGCCCTGGCCTGGACTGGAGGCAGTCGCCCAGGCAGCACCCTCATTGCAGATCGCAGGCTGCCATCACGTGGTCATCTCCTGTGAGACCTGCTCATGCAGGAGAGCATCTGAGGTGCTCTCCCGGTCTTTGGATAGAGACCCCTCAGAGCATTTCCCTGCTCTCCTCTGCTTTTCTGCTTTGCACCTCTTGTTAGTTAGAAATAAGTTCATGAGCGGTGGGATGCGAGACCAGCTGGGCTGGAACAGGAGGACACCACAGCTTATGAGAGAGAAGTTAATAAATAAAGGAAACAGAAGTTTGCACGTTATAGATATGCATGTACCTAGATATAGTGCCAAATACAAACCAAGGAATTGTTTTTACCTTATTTTGTATGCTAATTTCATACTGAAAACAGTTTACATGTCCCATATGACGTGTATGGGGTGGTTGCCATGTCATTATGCAACCCGCTGGATCTCTAGTACAATTGACAGTGACATTTAATGGAGGAGTGAGTATTTCTGGAAAGAAATGAAATAATTAAAGTAGTCATGGTCAGTAATAACCTACAACCCATGTGTTCATAGCAAAATACATGTGAAGTTGAGGCAACTGATGTACAGCTGTGTGCTACTGATGTAACAAATATTATCTGGTAAACAGGAGTAAAATACCGTAGCAAAACTTGGCAATATAGCACTTCAGTTGTTGGACATCTGAAGTAACTGAAGTTCGTGTAAAAAAGTATGAAGAGTTTTGTGTAATTCAGTAGTACAATCAGCACAGTGCCATTTTCTTCTACATCTAAATTTCACATTGACAATGCAAGTCTCCACAGGAAAAAAGATGGAGGTTTTTGTGCATGTGATAGTATTCAGTTGGAAGACCAAGTCATCAGAATTTGATTGCCTACAACATAGTTGACTAGGTGTGACCTAAGTCTCTAATCGCTATAGTCAGAGGAGACCTCACCAGTAGTGCCCATGATGTCTGCAAAGCTGTTTGGCGTACCATGGAGCAGGCGGGCTCGGCTGAATAGTTCTGGGCTTTACAGCCTGCATCGGCTGCAGGCAGGAGTCAGTCTCACGCTGTGCATTTCAGACCACAGGACACCCAGGAGGACCCGGGTCTCTCACAGGTCCTGGGCCACATCTGCAAGCCTGGATGCCTCAAGTGTCTGAGGGTGTCTCAAATGGCACTAGAGGCATGGTTTTAGGCAATTGAATCCTGTCCCAGGTCTCTATTGGAGCTTAAACACGCAGCTCACACATAGGTACCCAAATATTTAACTAATACAGTCTTAATTTGTAAGTTGAACCCTCCCTCTGGTTTCAGGACACGTAGCTCTTGTGGCTCCCAGAGAGATGTGGAACTAAGGGATGGCAAAATGAGCCTATCAGAAAGGTGGCCTTGAAAGTCTAACCATTGTGTTTCATCACTTGGATTCCATGGATATGTTCACACCACTTCTCTGAGCCATTATTTCAGGCTGCCTCTGTCTTTGCTTGTTTTAGTTAATTTTTGGAACTGTATTCTGTCAGCTATCAGGCGCAAAGACTGTCCTGCAGTGCAGGACCCTGTGATGGCTACAGACTTTATTTTATTCTTCTTTTCTCTTCAGAGGAAAATTCCCCACTTCCTTATTTTATAAAACAGTAATAAAATAAAAATGTTCACTTACCAATTTTATACAGTTCAATGTACTCATCATAGAACCGGATCGGGGAGTCTTTGCTAGACCCATTCACCAGGAAGTAAGCTTTTTCAGTCTCCGTCTTCACATTTTGGAATCTACATCCCATGTTTCTGCCATTTTCATCTTTAATGTAAAGCTCACATTCCATTGC
>NW_009228928.1:0-24069 GCF_000690835.1 Fulmarus glacialis | reverse complement strand
ATATTTATAATACAATTATTAATTAATTAATTAATATCATTAAATAATATAAATTAAATAATTAAAAATCTGCATTTAAATACAACACCACTGAATAAACAGATAGATCAGCTAAATTCACCCTTTGCTGAAATGGGGGTTCCCCTTGAATATAATTCTGAACTATGGTCAGTGACTGCACTTAACCAGAGACCTATCAATAACTGCCAAATTCTCTTCTGGTGTAACTCACCTGAAAGCAAAATTCCCTGCAGGTAGAACCCAGGGAAGTCAATGGAGCTACTGAAAATCCAACATTGCAAAAGAGAGTGGCGTGTGACTCCAAATACTCAGTTAGAATCACAAAGAGAAATTTAGCCGGATCACCAATACTGACCCAAGGAAGGAACCGAAGATTAATGATTCCCTCTCTTAAATGGGTGAAACTGGTATTTTACAACAGGAAAAGTGTTTTAATTACCGGCGTCTCAAAACAGCATGACATTTTGTGTTTGATGGATGGAATTACGCATTTGTGACGGATGATGCCCTGCCTGAAGGGTCGCCGCCCCCCGAGGCTGTACACGGCGAACTCCCACCCGTGCTTGAGGCTTGTGCCCGTGTCCCCCGCGCTGGGCAGCGAGGGGCTGCGGTGGCCCCTCCAGCTCCTCACCAAAGCGACCCGCAGGTGGCAATGTTGGATCGGTTTTTAAGGATTTCATTACACATCGTGGCCTGAAGATGTAACGCAATTGTCTTCTCATTGCTCGTATTTTCCATTTCTCGGATCACTTCTTGTTTATTTTTGTCCTACACCGGCCACCCACTGTAAGACACATTCCAGTGTTGAATTCGCTTCCGATTTGCTAATACTTGTGCTTTTTCTATCTCATTTTCCCTCATTTACAGGCTTTCCTGAACATGTTTTCTGGAGTGATAAAGTTTTTGGAGTATGGAAGAATTAGATTTCATTATATTCTCTGCTTGATGCTTTCTGTGGTCTATACTTGGCTGACCTTGGCAGGCTCAAAGGAGATGTAAATTACCACTCCACCTTCAATATGTTTAAGACTCCTTCAGGCCAAGGATTTTTTCCAGAAGCCTCGATACTTTAAGTACTGCTACAAGGAAGAGATAGCATTCGCAATTTCTCTTCCCTTTTTATTCCTTCACAGATATGCAGCCAGTGGATACTAAGTCCCCCTAGACCTCATTATCAACCCATAATGTAGCTGTTGAACTGCATATGGATTTAGTCTTCTATATCATCATGCCAATCAAAAGGTAGAGAAATTAAATGACCAATGCAGCAACGTGGCTGTGGTGTCTGTGTGCACCTTATTGCACCATGCCCACTGATCCCCACCCAGGGAGTCCAGAGCCTTTCAGCCCCACCGGCTGGGGCAGAGGAAGCACTGAGGTCAGCTTAGCTGGGGTACCCCTCCTGCTTCTCCCTCCAAACCACACAAAAAATATGGTTAACAGAGTAATTGGGAAGTACAAGGCAGCTGCCCCTCTATGGCTTGATGCTCTGCTGTGGCAGGGATGGGCAGTGCAGTAGCAGCTGCACCGGACGGTGCGTGTATGTGGCTCAAAGGACTGGGAAGGCAGGCGTAGGCACCTCGGCCATGCCCATGGCTGGGACCTGGTGGCTAAAGGGGCATGCGAGAAGGTGGAAAGGCAGTGCTTCTTCCTCTAAAAGTCTCTAGGTGGGACTGAGGACAGCAACAAGGGAAGACGACAACATTGTGAATTCCTGCAGAAATTTTAGCAACATATTGTAATGAGGAGTGTACAGCCGGGAGGTAGAAAGGAGCTTCTGCTCAGCTGTAACACCTCCACTGGAAGCCGCAAAGATCATACACATCTCGGGACCCCAGCTCTCTTACTCGGCCAGATGAGAGAAGGAAATTTCCTTCTTCAGTGGAAGCACCGGAGAGAAACTAGCACTCACAGCTTGTGATTAACTACCACAGGGAGCAAAAGATTATTTTAAGATCTCTTAAACCCTTTTAAAATTCTCTTAAATGTAATATTACATGTGCAGCAAAGAGCATCAGCTTATAAATACTGCTCAGTTAACATGCATATGCTGTGGGACTGGTAAGAGGATACAGTGCGTTTTGGTTTGGTTACAGTGCGTTTTGCATTTTGGTTACTTTGAATCTATTTCAAACTGTCTGAAAGATACTATTTCTTAATAGTCTCCCAGTGGCTTACCAGTGCACCTCTGTAAGGTCCATATCCAGTTCCAAACGGGGGGAGAAGGAGGAGGGGGGCAGGAAAAATCAGAGTTATATTTCCATCAAAGATTTCAAAGCTTTTGAGGAACAGAAGTAAGCCCCAGAAGGTGCTAGCAATTGGGAGGGGGAAAACTAATCATTTGCAAATTTAAGTAACAAATTTAAGAACCTAGTTACAGTAGGATCCTTCTATTGTCAATGGAGAGAACCAGCATTTTTGGAGGAAATTCAGATGTTAAATTTTCTACAAGGACCGTATCAGAGCTGAACAATGACTATGCTTCTAACTCAGGCATCTGTGGTAGCAGGAATTCCCGCTTCCTCAATTCTTGATACCCTGTTTTCATAGAAAAGCAATCACATAGCTTCTATGATTTATTTTTTTTTTTAACATTAATTTGCATGAGCTTGGGAAAAGCAGTACAGAAGCACTAAAAACTAGACTAGTAACCACAGACTATGCTTCTTCTGGATGCACTACAGACCACAGATCAGAAAAAATATCATCATGTAGCTTATTTCAGATATGGAAATTATACACTGTGAATTGGGAATCTCCTATCCCATAGGAGAATGTGCCAACATTTGAACTTTTGTTTCACACACTCTATTAGCAGCAGGACTGTGATCAGGAAAAAAACTTAACAGTAATCCCACCCTCAGAAATCCTCTGGAGAACTTGCTGCTGAGAAACTCCATCCTGAAGGCTGCCAGAAGCTCTAATCAGCTAATATATCAAAGCTCTAGTGTAGCCTGTCTACTCCCCCGATCTCAGCAAGAGATAAAAATAATTCTCATGGGTCAAACTACAAATCTAAGAATAAGCAAGAAAATATGCATTACTACACTCTGCAAGACTGTGAATGGATGATGGTGATCAAGACAATGCTTTGATGCTGCATTCAACACACTCTTACATATATTTCAAATTCTGTGTTTCTTGAATTTAGCATTGGCACAGTAAGCCAGAGGTGAATGGAAGCATGTTGCTTACTTCCATGCTTTATGCCAGGCAGACATGCTCACGTTTTTTGCCTTTGTTGGGATTCAAGCAGGGTAAACAGTCACTGTACCAAAGCAGTTAGTTTGTCATAGACTGAAAGGTAAACTAGATTTTTAGAGTCAGGAGACATTTCTTCCTCTTTCCATTACAAGCCTTTAAAAGGCCACACAGTACCAGCCAAGGAGTCACTATCAGCATCAGGCTTAAGGAGTGCATGTGACTGTTGCTGTACAGCTCCTTCTCACTGGTTTTACACAGTTTCTCAGATGTGGAGGTGGATTATACCCCTAATTACACTTTCATCTTCATAAGTCCATCTGAATTAACTTTCTGAAAATATCAAGTTATTCAGCTAACAGCAGAAAGAAACAAAGCAGGATTGCTCCCTGGGATAACAGCTTTCCTTTTAGTGTCTTGTGCAGAATGAATAGTAATTTCAAACCTAAACACCCAAGAGGCAACCAGTTTTCCACTTACTGCAGAGTATATGATTAACCACAGTTTGCCTGAAGTCATCAGAGTACTGGGAGGCAGCCACTTCTGGAGCATTTGTACCCAAGTTCTTGCCTGAGGAACCTCTCCCATCCTGAGCAAGTAACAGATAAAAGTCGCAGGATGGTCTATACGAATCCTTCAGTCTTCTTAGGCACTATAAAAACCCACAGATTTTCAGATAAGTACAGATTCCCTTCTTCAGGAATGCTGCTAATGATACGGACTCTAATGTTTTGGTTTTCGTTTTGGGTTTTTTTGTTTTGGTTTGGTTTTTTTACCAGCTGCAGAATTTCCCTGGCAGGTGTTTCTATCAAGAAAGCAGCATTATCCCAAGTTGGACTCTGGTACTTTTGCACAGTAAGCACGAGTTTCCTAAACAAGTAGCTAGCCCTACAAGTTTCACTGGGGCTACTTTCAGAAAATATTATTGCTCAATTGAGCTAAAGCAACCCTGGAATATCCTGTGTGAGCAAGTGGGACTGGAGCAGGCTATAGGTCAATAACCTTGGATGTACTTTACATAACAGATCAAATAGCTGTAAATTATCCCTGAGGTGGGCAAGATTAAGTCAGATAAGAGCAATGGCTGTGGTCATGCAGAGCTTCAAGACTCTGTTCCAAGTCCAGGCTTTTTGGAAGCCAGTGATTAAACACTGGAAAAATGTGAAATGTTTCAGATAATTAGAACCATTTATTCAGTGGGAAAGGGCATGAACTGCATTTTCTTAAGGAAAAGCAAATGCAGAAGGACTACTACCAGCTTGGTTGGACTCCAAAAGCACATCTTCCCTATTAAGGTTAGATGATTCCCATGTGGGGCAGTAGACAAAAGGACTCTTGTTGGTTGTTTGCTATCTACGCTTATTTACCACATATAATGAAGTGT
This sequence comes from Fulmarus glacialis, assembly GCF_000690835.1. Taxonomy (NCBI): domain Eukaryota; kingdom Metazoa; phylum Chordata; class Aves; order Procellariiformes; family Procellariidae; genus Fulmarus; species Fulmarus glacialis. The sequence goes on along the minus strand of NW_009228928.1, from coordinate 19,463 downwards.
GGCATAAATGAAAATGAAGTGGCACGCTGCAGAAATTTTCTTAGTAGGTATTTGGGTGGTCAAAGTCTCGTGGGGGGCTTGCAGTAAAAGTTAATTCTGGGGCAACCTTTGCTTTGCATAATTAGAGCCTAAACAGCTGGAGGTCTATCTGAAATCTGGATGTTGCACTCCAGCAGCTTGAGGACCATCTGCAGTTACTTTCATTCATGTCTTCCTCTTAATCATCTTAACGATTAGCCAGTATATCATCCAGTGGAAATGCTAAAATACCATAAGTCATAGGTTCTGAATTAGCAATTCCTGCATCACATCAGTAATTTATATTTAGTTTATAGCAGAGCTTTTAAAAACATCTTTTTTAGAAAGATGTCCAGTTTAGATTAAGACATAATGAGGCAGTCTGTTCAAATAATTTGAAAATTATTTCAAACCTCTGTCCAAATACAAACGAAACTGAACATGAACACTTTTGGAGCACTGAGGAATTCAGTCACCTCCTTTACGCCCTGTTTCTCTTCCTCTACATGTGCTCATAACTAGAGACAGCTCAGATTAAATCTAGATTTAAACTCTATGTCTGGATCTGAATATCCTGTCTCAAATGGTACAAACCACAGTCCAAGAAAAAAAAAGTATTGGATCCTAATGCAAATCCTGGGAAGCTTGAGGAGTTCTAAACCAGCTCGTCGTGAGCCAGCAAGTGTGAGCTCAAACTTGAAGCTGAACTCTGACCCACATATGAGCTCTGGATTCCTGGCTTATTTGCACAAATCACTCCTTATAAAGTAAGTTTTTGTCACATTTGGTTTGGAAAGGAGCATGCAGAACCCAAAACGCAGCAGTCCCAGATCGAGCACCAGGCATAACCAGCCCTGCAGGACATGAAACCACTCAAAGCCCAGCTATGGGAGGAGGCAGCGTGGTCACGCTCCCACCCCAGGACCCCGCAGGCGCTCCCCCTGCCAGCCTGCCTGCCCCGGGGCTGGGAGGGCCAGCAGGTCTTGTCCCTTTGCTGAAACACAGCCTGGCCTGAGAGGGGGCAGACTGCAGGCAGACCTGGCCACCCAGCTGCAAATCCAGGCTCCCCCAAATCAGTGTCCTCGGTGTCACCCCCTGAGGCAGGCTGGCTGGCTTCAGGCTGGCTCCGAGTGCTCTGGGCCGTTCTCCCACCTCGCTTAGCATTGAATGGTCTTAACCGAACCTATATTCAGTGCCAAGCAGTTATCCACAATCTATTTCCACCTCCACTGATGTTGCCACAGGCATACTTGCCTTATGAAAAGAAATTCACCATTCAGATGCTGTCTTTTTCCTCCACAGCCAAAATACCTCTCTCTTATCTACCTGAAAAGGTAACTAACCGTGGAACAATCATCCTTTTAAATGGTTCAATAAAGATTTCAGCCCAAGGAACAGCAATCTGCAAGGAATCGGGTATGATATAGGTTGCATCAGTATGCTGATGGAAAATAATTAAGAATATATTACATATACCTTTTATGTACATACACCATTAAACTGACCGTGCATCTTCAAAACCATGCAAAAGAAGAGTGGTATATACCACTCAAATAGCTAGACGAACAGCAGAGGTATTTATTTGAGAAGAAAGCCAAGCAATAACCTCTGTATCCAGAGAGCAAATGTGGAGGCTTTCTCTTATGCTTCAGTTCTGTATCTAACTTCTGACCTGACAAATTTGGATGGAAAGTTTGAGGGGAAAAGAGGAATTTTGCCACAAAAAAAAAAATCAGTTCTCAAAAACATTGTGTTGTCTCAAAATCTATTTAGAAATTATTTTAGTTCAAAAGAAAGGCTGAAAATGTTTAAATAATAGTAAAGCTTTTTTTTTCAGTAGGTTTTGCTACAACTTCCCTACTAACCCTCACTTGACTTCAGCAACCCATTGATATGCCCACAGCCAGTGCCTTCTCTCTCTCTTGCAAGTTCAGCTCATTACCAGTCCTTATCAATTGACCAAGACCATTTATTTCTTTGAGGGTTCAGTCCTGCAAATTACTGATATTCTGGCCTTAGTCTACAAAGCACTTGGGCAGACATTTGGCTTTAGTGAAACTACCGTGGCTTTAGTGAAACTGCTGATGGAGTTAGAGTTAAGACTTGAGTACTGTTTTGGGTCAGGGCCAGAGCAGGTTTTTCTTTGCAGAATTAAGTCCTAAATCTCCCTCTAGAAGTGATTCAGTTCCAGTTCTTTACCCATTGTTTCATTCTCTGCATTTCTTAATTTGCTTTTATCTTTTGGATGAAAATCAAGGCCTAAGGCCTGATTCACTCATATATTGTTGCTCTTGTACACGAGCATAATAACTTCAATGAAGTGTCTTAAATCAAATCTGGGAAAATTATTATCTGGATGAATGGATGTGTTTGTGCACTGCTGCTTTCAGACAGCTGGTCACTAGGAAAAAAAGTCTTTCCCATCATAGATCCTGCTGTACAGTTGCATAAAACCATACCAAAGTATAATTTTTCTCCTCTTTGTGATGAGAGACGAAAAAAGCACAAGTTCTTTGGCAACAAGATAAGAACAGGCTCTTCCTGACAACAACCATAAACCAAGAGGGCTTAAACAAAAAAAGAGGTCAAAGGAATTAAAATCCATTAATATATTCCAATAAGCTTTAGACGCTTGCATGATTATGGGAGATGATAAACTTTTAGATGTAACAAGTCTTTCAAAAACATAAATTCACAATATTTCTGGCAAAAATCACTGGGGTAGAAAACTGTGGTACTTTAGGGAATAAATTCTCATTCAAGCGTAAGGTGTTGGAAAATTCTGTTTTCTTTCACTCTAGTTGAATTCAAAACGTATCAAAGACAGCCCTTCACATCACTCTAGATTTCAACTCCCATGCAATTTCACCATGTTTTCTCAGTTTAAAATTCTTTGATAAAGTTTTCTGGGTAATATCTTATAATTTCCACAGGCTACTGTACTTGACACCATCTTATTCCACATACTTGGGCAAAATCTGCTCTGTCCCTGCCTCCTCAAAAGGATGCAGAACAAGAGAAGCAATCTCTTGACTTCCATGGAGTTTCCCTCCATAGCTCTGACAGTAGCTCTGTCTGAACTTCATCATGTGAGTAGATTTGCAGCTCACAGCAATTTTTGCAGTTAAATAGAGCAGTAGAAGGTAATCACATCTCATTGCAAAGCTGGTCAAAGCTTGTCTCAGACAAACTGTGTAATTGAAAAACTACTTAAGCAGCAAAGCAAATCCTTTCAGAGTCAATCATGATTTAGGGAAAGTGCATCATCTGGCAAAACCTCCATTATTTATTTATCAGCTGAAATACATCTTGCCTAATCTAGTAAACAACGCAACCAGCTCAAGTTAACTTTAAGACAAACGATCTTAAGCAGATTGTTCCCACTTTCATCTCAATAGCAGTGCTAGAATTTTAAATATTTGGTATTTTTACTAAAAATACAAATTGCTTCTAATATAGTAAATAATTCATTAATCCTGCTTTGCTTTAATATGTTGGGCACTTCGTTGCTCTTTTTCGAAAGATTATTCCTTGACTATCCTACAAAAAACAGGTGGTTATTGTGCAAGTGTATCTAGACACATATTTCTGTGAGGAAAGAATGCTTCTGGCTAAAGTCAATGTAATTAAGGGCTTTCACAGATGATCCCGCAAACAAAGTCTGCTTTGGCAGAAGTTAATGATAGGATGCATGTTAATTCTTTATTGTCAATATTAATATAATCTTGCGCATATTGTTCCTTCAGGTGTGTTTTAACAAAAACATGTGCAGTGGCACAACCTTCAGCAAGAAAAGCAAGCTGAGCTGGCGACAGAATAGGTGTATCTTAAGAATTAGCGAAATTGGTTGAGAGCATCTCATTGCAGATCAATGGTATCCTGAATAATTAAATCGGTTCCACTGTCAGCACAAGTCCCCGACTTTTGGACCAAGGAAACTACAGCCTGAATGCAGAGAAGCTGCCTATTAGCCACATTTATACCCATTTGCTGAGATACTAGAAGATAGACTTCGTGTTGCTGCCAGATGGCTCCCAGCTGCCTTTTGGTGGAAGCGAAGCAGTCTGCAACTGCTGGTGCGTGCTGGGGTCTCGCCTTGACTTGCGTCAAAATACATCTGGACATGCACTCAGCCTGGAAGCCTCAAAACTATTCCCAGGTTCTGGAGTCTGGGAGTAGCCTAATTTAAGCAGAAAGTAAAGACTGAATCAAAAAAGGTATTTAGAAGTCTGAATTTCTCTTCATGTTCTTTTAAGAACTGTAATTAAATAGCTGATTGCCTTCATGTTCCTTCCGACAGGTGAACGTTACAGAACATTGCTGTGGCGCCTTTTACCAGGCGCAACTCCTACAAAGAAAGCTGCTGCCTTTCATAGCAGCTGCAGTTCCCAAATTGATTTAAATTGTCTCTGTGTTTAGAAGATACTGTATTATTACAGCCTTTTCTGTACAGATTCAGATCAAACATGTATTTTGTGTGCTGTTTAAATACATTATATACCAAAAAAAAAAAAAGAAAAAGGACTCAAACAATACAAAATGCCAGAATTAATCTATCCAAAAGCCTTCCTAATTCACCTTCACTGGGTATATACTCAGTGATACATTTCTTAATTATATGACGCAAACCATTATTTTCCCCTTGGAACCCAGCCTTTTCCACCAACCCTTGCCCTGAAGGACTTTGCCATTGTTGCAGATAATCCACCTAACTAGCACGTTCCTCCCAACAACATGTTCCCGAAGCCATTAAGACTAATTAATGCTATAAGTAACCAGCAAAACGTGCCTACTGGCAAAGATCACTGCTTCACGACTAGATTTCGTAGTCCCTGCAAAACTGAGCTCTAACCGACAGGCACCACTAAGGAGCAGAGCAGCTGCAAAATACCTAAGTCAAGGTCAAAATTCAGCCCCTCTGTCTTCAAAGCCAGCCTGCCTGCATGCTCACACACCTTCCCTTTCCCAGCTGGGCTGAGATGGTACAGTGGGACCCTCTCCCTTATTTCTGCGCCTTTTATGAGCGGCACAAGAGATAGTGGGGGCCGGTGACAACCGCTTTCCCCAGCACGCTTGCACGAGACATGGAGATTTTTGCCTGCACAAGCTACATGCAGCAAGAACTCCTAGGCCCACGCAAGAATCCCATAGTGAGAAAAATACCCATGTACTCATGTCTGCACTCACCAACATGAAGAAAAGTTAGAAATCCGATGAGCTATGAAGCTGTAGAACTAAAAGTGCTACTAGCTTTTGTCACTTGCCTTCAGAGAACCGATGTTCAGCACATTTCTGCAGTCTGTCCAAAGCTGGTTATACAAGCAAACTAGTTTTATGCTGTTTCACTTAAGGTAGAAATGAGCATAAGATACAATGAAGAAGGGACATTGTCCATGTCCATGAAAGACTGCTGGAGCATACACCCACCCACTGTTGGCCCTTTGGAACACAGAACTTGTCAGGTAATAATCCATATATAGCCCTTGGCCAAGCCTTAACCTTTCAGAAACTTCAAAAATTTCCTTAAAAATTTGAGATTTTTCATAGAGGAGAAAAAGGAGTTGATTAATTTTTTGTGACTGAAGTTGATTTTACTTAGTAAAAGTTAAAAGAAGAAATATTGGAGAGCTGATTTATATCACTGAATAAAATTGCTTTCCATTTTTTTCCACTTTGCCATGACGTACTTTTAGAGGAAGATTATAGTCATGAGTTTATCAGCAATTTTTCTTTAATATCAATAAACATATTATTTCAAGCTTCAACATGCATAAAATCTATTTTTGCAATAGTATTAAAAATACTTCAAAAATACGCACTTCTACTCAGTCACTGAAAGATTCTCCCCATTAATGCTTTGTTCTTGAAGAATTTCAAAACTGCAACAGGCAATCCTTTATGTAATGTACAAAAGTGTATTCTTCTAATATTTGGAAAACATTGGACTTTTCATGTTTTCAAACCCTTCGACACTGCCATCCAGGTCTTCAGAATAACCAAGGGGAAAATTAATTAGTCCTTTTTCAACAACAGAGAAATGGACAACTTTGGACACATACAAGTATTTACCTATTTTGGAGGATCAGTGACTAAAAAGAAAAACATGTCCTTTCAAAACACCCAGTAATTGTTTTTCCAACTGAAAGAAGAACTCGTATGTTGTTAGGGAAACAAGGAGCTTTAAGCCCAACGTGACTAGACTAAACTTTTTAACTGTGTGTGAATCTTGGAAAGCAAAGTTTTTATTTGATACCTGGATCGTGTAATTTCTGTGAATTGAGAATACTCCAGCCCTGCTTCTATCATAAATATACTCCTGGTTTTGGTGATTTATATTTCTTAAAGAGAAAAAGAAAAAAGGAAAAAAAAAATACTTTTATCCTAAGAAGATATGCTGCAATTATTTTTATTATTTACTTCATTTATAGGCTATTGAGTATCTTACAGTCTATTATTAGCAATTGGTGGAAATTCTTCCTATACATAAACAAAATAAGCTTTATGGCAATTAGTGCTATCTTTAGAAATCTCTGAAAAATATTTTTTCTACTCATGCCAGAAAGTGTGACCTCTTTTTTATGATACAATTATCATGATTATTGGATATTACCATTACACAGTCAACTCATGTAAGCATGCAACTTTACCAGCAGAAAATACATAAATGCATTAAAATACATAAAATTCAACCTCAGACCACAGAATCCTAGGATAATTCAGGTTGGATGCTACCTTAGCAGGTCATCCAGCTCAGCCTCCTGCTAAAAGCAGGCTCAGCACTGAACGCAGACCTGGTTGCCCACGGCTTTCTTCAGCCAGGTTTTAAAAGTTTGCAAGGACAGAGTCCACAACCTCTCTGGGTAGCCCTTTCCAAGGTCCGATTGTCCTCAGGGTGATTTTTTTCCCCCTTTACATCAAGCTGGAAGCCTACAGCACCCAGTGATCTCCCACCCAAGTACTGACTTTTGGGGTCTAACCCTGCTGAGCTTCCAGGTCAGACAAGCTCCAGTGTGTTCGGGGGCGTATGACCATGCACCATGATGTGGAATAACTCATAAATTTGGTTGTCATCCTTGCACGGGGCTGTGCTAATCTCTATACTCTTCCAAGTTTAGTATATGCATGCTAAAATGAGCTACAACCAAAGCAGTCACCTTATCTGCTCTGAACCCCCCAACCGTAGGCTAACAGACCCCAGATATTGTGCCTTATTTAGTCCATGACAAATAGAGGGGATGAAAATTACAATTACATTCTAAAACATTGAGTGTATAGGTTAAGCCTACCATACAATAGACTAAGTAGTTTAGAAATAAAAACATCCTTTCTGCATTTCAGTGATTGTTACAATCATTGCAGAAGACCTTAGAGGGAGATGTAGGACCTTGGTTTTAAAGGTGGTGCTTAAATATAAATGTTGTCTGAGACTGAGCGCACCAAACAGTGAGGCTTTTAGCAAATATAATTCAAACTCAGTCACTGAAACCCTATTGTAAACAAATGTTTCCAACACTTTTTTCAGATATGCCCAATTCATTGCATTGGATTGACAAAGCTTTTCAGAGTTCAAATATTAAATCGGGCAGACATAGGATCTGAAGGTTCTCCACCCCACTTCTTTTTGGAAATCCTCACTCAGCCTCTGCTATTGTTCTAAATAACAGAGGAAAAGCATTTCTTTTTATGATTCAGCTCCAATGCTGTTCTGCTACAGTCTCAGCAGTTTGAAACCCAACACCAACAGATTACAAAGAAGCCGTTAATGGTCTGGTCTTTTTTTGGTTTGGTTTTTTTTTTTTTTTTCCCCTATGTATTAAATGAAAATATCCAAAGAGCTTTGGTAAGGCCCCTATCAAGAAATTTCTTTCCTGTGCCAGGAGCTGGCTGGCTATCACATTTCAAAGCCTTACACCGCACACAGTATGCAATGATCCTTTTCCAATAAATTTGAAGCTCGTATGTAACAACCATTTGTGGTTGATGTAGCCATTAATAAATATTTCTAGAAGTCTGCATCCCTACGTGCCATCTCCTTACCTGGCACACGAGTGGAAAGACACCTGGGGGAGTTATAAGTCTTAACAGGCAAAGGGATTAATTCCAAGAAATTAATTTTACAAAGGGAGGCTGAACATCTTTGCTCCCTTTGTAAGCAGTGATCAGGAGATGCTGCTGTTAAGAGTTATATGAACTAGAAGTCAAGTTCTGCAGGTGTCCCGAGTTACCTGGAGGACTCTCTCATTTTCTCCACTGACAACAGAGCAGCACTCAAAAAGATGAGTCTCCCTTCCAAAAATAAAAGCCCTCCAAAATCATGAACCCACGTCCCCAGTTTTGGTTTAGGTTTATGGGGTAGAACTATTGCAATGCTTCTTTCTTCTTCTTTTTACTCTGAGGTATTGTTAAAATATTAAGTTTTTTCAAGCTGAACTATACATGGAAAGCAAGATTTAATGAACAGCCACACTGCTAGTGTTAGTTTTGCTCTGCAAATTTTTGATCACTTAATACAACCTTCCAATTAGTCATGTGAAAAAAAATTAAATCAGGAACACTCTTAAAAGTATAGGATGAGTGTTCAACACTTGGCACAAATCAAAGAAAGGAGGGATAAATTGATAAATTTGCACCCCATTAGGGAAATTTCCGTGCATAAACACTGTTATCTTAAGAGCTCAGTATATTTCTTCCATAGTGTTATTCTAACAGCATTTTGATAATTCAAAGCTGCACCTACACCAGGTTGCTCTAATTACCATTCAGAAGCAGCTTGCAAGCAATTAGTTTCTTTAAATTTCTTGGTACTATCAGTAACCAGTAACTTAATCAGTGTTTTAACATTGTTGAAGGGCTGTAAAGAGTAGATTGCTTTCTCTGTTGGAAGGCAAACATTTTTACATTGGATTATTTTCAGAGGTTATTTTTAGTTTGGCTGGATAGTTAGCAGAGTTCTGGTGCTTGTGAGAGTAATATAAATCAGGAAAGAAGGTGGCTTAATGATGCAGATGGCACAAGGCCAAGGAATGCACATGCTGCCTGCCTTAAAAAAGACATAAAAATACATTCCTCTCACCATGGCATCCCCGGAAAATCTAAAAGGGAAAATAGCTTTGTTTCGTTTGAAATTCAGCCTAGAATTCAAATTTCTAAATACAGACTGCTAGCTTGTGCCTTTTAAGAAGTGCCACCCTGAAACCCACGTTAAATAGCTGTATGCATCTGGAGATGGCTGCTTTACTGAAAGGCTTGTGGTTGCCAGGACAGTAATAGTGGGGTTTAGCACCAAGGACAATAGTGGACCTCCTTAAAAACTCCCCCATTCAGGCTCAAGAGAAGTAGCAATCAAGCCCTTGATGTAGCTGCAGGTGATGACAGTGACTGTCTCAGATCTTATAATAAAGCCAGGCAGATCGTAGTTCACAATTACATTGGTTAGGTTATCTATTTTTCTTTTTTTGATTGTAAAAGCTGGAGGAAGACAAAAGCAGGAGTTAAGAGAGACAAAGAGACAAATTTTCTTGGGTGAAAAGCTCTCAGGAATGACACATATGAAGCTTTCCAGAATGCTTCTGTTGTGGTCCGGAAAACAAATCATTCTCCATAGACAAAACTGTGTACAAGATTGTACCATAAATATATTTCATTTTTATAGGTTTCTAATCTTCTGTAAAAACAGGAATGAAAGCCACAAACCTGCCTGGTAAGGCACATACGTAGAATATGAAGGCCAAATTTTGAACTCCTGGATAAAAGTCTCACGCCTCCAGCTGCGGGGCAGACACTTCTTGGGAAATATACTTTATAGGGATGGACCTTGAGAACTAAACCTTCAAGACTTCAGCTGGAAATAGGATTTATTTGACCAACAGTAAACGGCTCCCTCTGAGCTACTCGTCTAAAATCGCTTTACAGTTAATGGGGAAAAAAAAAAAAGAGTGGGCTAGACTCAATGCATCTCACCAAAATAGGTCACTTTGACTATAAGAGGAGGTAGGATGCCTGTGACCAGTCTCCAGCTAGGTGAGAAGGGTTGCTGGAAGGAGATTATATCAGCAGTAAGTTGTTAGGTTGTATCGAAACGCTGGAGCCTCCAAGGTGCCTTCAGAGGGAGGTAAGATGAACTACCTGTTAGAGGTAACTCCATGGACTGCAGAAAGTTACATCAGTAGCTTAGACTAGATGTGTATTAAATGGCTAAAGATAGATGAAATAACCTGCCCACCCCTAGCTGTTTTTAAGAGGATACCATTAGTAGTAATGCCCAGAATGGAGACAGTAGCTACAGACACTGTCCACAGCAAGGGGTACTTTTTCCCCTGTTGCAGTAATTGATTTGCTGCATATGATCATGTGGTATTCAGGCTGGACTCTCAGCCTGTTGTCTGACTAAATCATGAGAGGAAACAATATAGAGTAAACTGTAATTTTAAATACAATGGAAAACTTGTTCCAGTATACTTATGTAACTAACAGGAAATGCAAAGCATCACAGACACACATCCATATCATATGCAAGATGGATGGTACGGGCTACCTCAATTTGGCTGCTCACTTGGAAACATCTAATATGGAACTAGTATTTACAAAATACTGGATCACTGTTCTCTGAACATCAAACTGCTATAAGATATGTCAGATTAAGCATCCACTAATTAAATCACTCAAAAGATGAATACTGATTCAATTAATAGTAATTTTAGACAAGAGTTGGTGTTTTCAAAAGCAATGGACAACTCTGGGTGCCTGATTTTCAGAAAATGTGCTTAAGAATTCTTCATGAATATCATGACCTTTTAAAGACTTCCCAAACAGACTTCGAAAAATTTGAAACACAAATATCTTCTAACATTTTTTACCAAAACTTCTAGGTAAGCAAATGATGAAGTCTTATGTTACCATTTATGATATATTCATCAGAGTTACTTTACTGAAAAGAGATACACGGCCATTCTCTGCTTTGTGCATGACACTTTCAAATATGTCGACACCTCCTTGTTTTGTTGCAAGGACAGCAATGAGCTGTTGCTCTGGTGTTTCAGTTTGGATATGGAACGTGACAGAAAAGTCTTAATCTTTCTTTCTTTGCTACAAGGACTTCAGGTTACCTCTGTCCTTAAACAGATGTAAACAGAAATCATCTTGACTCTGGAAAAAGTACTGGTCTTTGTGTTTAAGAATCCACAGTTTAGAATAAATTTAACCAACACCAGCCAAAATATTGTAAAATTCTTATAACTAAGCTATTTCACTTGACATATTCTTTCTCAGTGCCCATTTGCTGTGCACCTGTATGCATGAAATGGCTGAACTACAATCTTGTGTGACCTTAGAGAAAACATGCTATTTCATTCCTGAGACAGAAAACTCAAGCAACAAACGAATAAACAATGTACCATTGTACAGGATGTTCTTTAATCATGAGAGGATACTGCAGCTATGCTCATTGCTCTAAATTGTGAGTTTCCTGTAGGGTTTTTTTTTTTTCTGGATAAAGCCAAAACAAAAAAGAAATTAAACTAATTTTAAGTATTAGCTGTAAGTATTTCAAAATGAAATGTTTTTTTCTTAATCTTTTGTCTGACTGGAGCCCAAAACATTTAATGGATTTTTTAAAGACATTATTATTATGGATGATACCATACTAATTAAGGGTGTAGTATAGGCATTAGTGGATAGTGTTCCTTAAGGAGTACTCTTAATTGTATTCCTGCTATCCCACTATCAGTGGATACTGAAATAATGAGCAGCTTAAATAAACTAGCTACTGCTTGGTGAGTTAATCTCTGTAATAATGTTACACTGTTTTCCATGGGATTTGTGTTTATACAAAGATGGGAAGCCTGGGTAAAGAACTAGAGACTTAATCTTAAGTATTTCTTTCTGCTCTTTTAATTGCTGCTGTCTTATTGAATCCTTCAAGCTTTGCCTTCAGTTGAAGACAGAGTCTGTGGGAATTTAATGTGTGCTTAAAAGATTTCTGAAATTATGGCATTACTAGTTGCTTTTTAAAATAAGTCCTTTCAGAGTTTCTCCATCTCACAGGATAATATGCTGAGAAATTTGGTTTTGTAACATCTCTTTGTTAACATTGCCTTCTCTTTCGTTGGAGGGTATCTCTGATTGCTTCTCTCATTCTGACCTAACAAACTTTTATGCTGGTTTATTAATCATTCATTTACAAATGGTGCCTAAAGGTCTTTGTTGCTGACTGAAACTTTTAGTGCACACCCACAGTCTCAGAAACTAGTTCACAGAAACTTTGATAAGTAATATGATAACAGTAATTACTACACAAAAGCTAGACTGATTAGCAATAATGATTTCCAGACGAGGACTAGATTATCCACTAGCACCATCACCTCGTGTCCTACAGTCACAGGGCAGCACAGAAATGCTCAGCGTCTGTAACCAGCTCCAACTAGCTCCTCTAATGCTGAAAGAGCTCATGTCCTTCACCAGCTGTGCCCCGAACAGAGAAGAGTCCAAGGCTGCCTGAATTCCTTCATTGCTTTATACGCAGAGAATTCAGGGACAGTTCCAAAAAAAGTATTTAGATGACACTAACACATCATAGGAGTCAAGTATCTAAATCATTGGTGTTTGTTTTCCTCCAAATATTGTAGAGAAAAGTGGCAATATAAAACCCTGCGTGTAGTTCTCCAAAACAGCATCAAAGAGAAGGAATGCACAGGTGCACTTCAAGGCAAAATTACATAGTTCAAGCGCACACTGGAGGACAGAAGAAATCATTCAGCCCCCAGCAGCCCTGGGGGGGTGAATCAGATTTGAGTTCGCAAGACTGATGGACAGCAGATCATCCAGTCCCTGACTGTAAAATGAACTTACTACTTTTCCCTCAAGATGTTTACAAGATGTGTCACCATCCCATTGATGTGAATTGTGCAGAGGCCATTCCAGCTGCGGAGTGTTTGGATGCACAAAAGTTGGTTCCCTACCACAAGACGCTCATAGTCCTGGAAGACAACTGATGGATGTGGATAGATGAAGGACAAAGACTGTAAAAATATCACTTAGCGTGATAGGTAGTGGTCATAACATATCTGTAGACAAACATTTGTCAAGTTGATTTTAGGGATTATGGCAAAGAGGAATTTTAAGGGCTAGATTTGAAGGAGGAAAATTAATTCTCTTTATATGAGCTCCTCCCAAGCACAGCAGACAGGACAGAGCACAAAAGCATATTTCTGGAGACTTTATAAACATTAATGGATTTTATAAACAAAATTGCTGTCTCTTACACACGGGAATAGAAATCAGTGAGAAACCAAGGAAAAAATAAAAGTCTGTTTCTCTTCAAAAAAATTCTCATTTTCTGTTAATGCAGTGGTCTGGCTAACCTAAAATGAAGCATGTCAGTTCTGGATAGCTTAGACAGAAAAGAAAATTACTCTTATGGTGACAACTTCTTCAATTTTCCCCCTTTTATCCTTACCCTATCTTTAGCCAGTGCTATGTATAGGATGCCAGGTTGAATTTTTCCTTCTGTTAAAGAGTTCTGAATCCAGCCCTCTCCAAACTCACAAGACTGTACCCTATCCATAAATACTGTACTCTTTTGAGGTAGGATGCTATCATTTTATCACACCGATGTTTTCCTAAATGTAACTAAATATTCTTCGTGGCAGGGACTGCTACATTTATCTTCATCCGAGCCACAGGGCTGCAGGGTTAGCCCTTTCCGCTATGACTATGGATGCTCTCTGACAGCATTGCGTAGACCCATCCTGCTACCTGGCTGTGCCCAGTATTCACAGAGTACCTTGCTGTACATCTTATCAGGCCATTTTAGGAAGGACACAGGCTGACGTATCTATCTGATGTTGGCCATGGTCACATTCCCACAAAGCAGCGTATTGTCATACACTGCAAGGACAGGCAGACATGGTCTGTGCTAAGGAATAGCCCACACTCAAGGTTTCCCTTGCAGTGATCCCTGAGCTCATTTAAACCCTGCCTCTGAGAACGGATTAGCATCTGAAGAGCTTGGGTAGGAAGCAAGTCTGGATTTGATCAGGCATAGATAAAGATTCCTACTTAAAATCCACGACAATCTACCTGTCTTCTTGATACAAGTACAGAACTGTTTTATACAACATGAAACAGCCCCAGTGAAAGAAATGGGCTATATATTCACACACATATATGTACTGTGGTCACTAAGACATTCTCCTGTGAAAGGGCATCCCCTGTCAAATTCACTGCTTGGCTTCAGAATGGGAGACGGAAGCGTGGCCTCCCGCCTCTCCGGGCAAGCCATGACGACTGGCATTACAGTGTGTTGAAAGCAGATGTTCCTCAGTCTCACCTCTGTGAACAGGCCTGTACCTCCTACATCCTAGGTCCAAATATCCTCCAAAGTCCTAGCAGTCATTCAGTTTCTTGAAGATATTAACAATGGCAGCAACTTCCCCTTCCCATTCCCTTGATTAAACGGAGGGAAGGAGGTAGAAAAAAGATGAGAGACGTAAAACTCCAGATGTTGTCGACACCAATATCTGGTTCCACCAGAGAATTTGAACACTGAAGCAATGATGAATTACAGTGGGGTCCCTTTGGCAATCCAGATTGCAATCATAATACCATTGAGGAAGAATAAGGGCTAGCATTCATTAACATGAATAGCAAATGAATTTATGACAATTTCCACTGGTCCTTTCAAAGAACATGAATACATCTGTAAGAAATTAAGATGACACAACAGTGTAACTCATTCATTAATAAAGTCTGGTATTGCACATTTGTTGCAAAATTTGTTGCAACTGTTACCAGTGGTTTTTAATTCTATAACTGTACTTTATTAAAACCATAACACAAATCTCTCTAGCAGAAGAGTACTAGCTAGCTTGCAGACTACTATGTAGGTGATTGAATTATTAGTCCAAACTTACTTTGGCGTAGAAACTGAACTTCTTCAGTTTTAAAGCAAGAAGGTATTTAATCATTATAAATATGTACGAGAGAGTTACAGTCACCCTGCTTTCTTTAGGGTTATACAGCAACTAATTTCACATTAACAAAAACCTATTATAGGATATCTCTGTGATCTGAGTAAGTGTGGAGGGGGAAATAACAATACCAGAAAAGCAAACCCTAAAGAAAGAGCAAAACCAACAGTAACGTACCAAACTGTGATGGAGTCGGTGCAGTCAGTGCTGTATTCCCCGTGAATGTGGAGTCACAGCTTGCCCATTTTTAAGACCAGACTGTCAGGATACAACCTACTCAATGGCACAGGTGAGAAGAAACACAGATTAGCAGAATTTATGCATTTTAACTTAGGAAGTATGAAGAGTATCCTTTAGCCATGTGTTATAAAACATGAGTTTATGCTTCGCTATTTTACTTAGCAATAGTTCCTACTGAGCTGTGCCTCTCAGCTTTGCTCATGTATCACTATTAAATATACCTGATAAAAATCTTGCTACTGCAAGAAACCCAAGCTGTGTATTTACATGTCTCTGTGCAAATGCGCCAAATGCCTACGGAGACAGAAGGCCTGCATTAGGACACATTGTAGAGGCATTTGCATGTGTGAGATCCACAAGATGCTGTGAAGAGCATCCCATGTCCATCTCCAGTGCCCTGTTTTGGCACCTCGTGAAGCCAAATGGAACAAAATGTTGAAGCCCGGATTCTGCAGGCGACTCCGCAGCCCACCTTCATGTGATACTAATGGGGAGGCTGTAGCTTCCTTGGCCACTCCATTAAGCCTATCCATAGAAGGTTAAACACAAACAAATGTTCGCAGAAACACTAGAAATTTTACTACACTAGAAATAAACACTTATTAAGTAATAAAGCCTGTATCTTCAAAATATGTATTTGATTTTTCTTCTATATAGCGAGGAAAAAGTTGAGAGAAAGAGAAGTTATAAATCCTTAGTGTACACTCAAGAAAACCCATCATTATAAACTCAGTGTTTCATGAGCCATGAGGGAAAATATGAGAAAATGCAGTATTAATTTAAAACAGCAATACTTCATATTGACTACAAACCAAACTAACAGCAAAGTTCATCCATAATTTAATGACAAAGTTGCAATTTTTTTCACAGCGCTCGATTAGCATAACTGAACAGATTTATGTACATTGCCAAGAGCCAACACAAAAACATTTGGAAGATATTCTGTGAAAATGAAGAAAACAATCCGAATGTTTCCCCGTGAACCTTTAGTAATAGCTACAAATATTTCTGTTAACATGGTATTTATTTGGTAGTTTTCTACTAGTTATCAAGTATCATCTCAGCTCTCAGGAGAGTGCTGGAAGGAAAGGTGGAAAAGTAAACCAAGTCACTGATGGGTTGCTGTTTGAGACCAGGATCCAGCACTGCCCAGGTGTGCTCTGCTCTAGAGCAATCCTCACTGCAGGTCTGGGCTGCTCTTCTACAGTAGCAGCAAAGACAGTAGTCATGAGCTCAATAACCCCTTCCTTACTGCAGGAAATATACCAGAGGAGCCTGTTTCCTCGTCCATGTCACCAATGGCATGATCTGCTCTACAGTTTGTAGACACTTGGACTCAGTTGCACAAAGGTGCTCAGAAGATGAAATGCCACTTGTTTCCATAGGATTCAGGCCTAAATGACCTTCTGAAATCAGGTCTCTGTCATCTTTTCCTCTCTCATGAGTCTCATCGAACCCCATTCCCAAATCTTGTTTTGGAAGTTGTTGAAACCTGCAAAATTGTCATCTATAATGGGATTTCCAGCTTCGGAAAAAAAAAACCCCACACCTTCAGCATTCCTTTCCTGTTCATGCATCCTCTTCAGGTGTTAGCTGTCAGGCCTGCAGTGTCACACCACTCCTCTCTCCCACCTTTCAGGAAGCAAATGCCGTTGGCTTTCTCAACAGAAACACCTCCAGAAAATACACCATAAGCATCCAGAATGAAAATGATAAGCCAGTAGAAGTGTTTGACTATAAACAGGTAGCACCTCCAGACCAGACAGAAAGAACACTCTGGACTTTGGCAACACTTAGATATCTTATTAAGCCAGTAAAGTATTATTTAGTGGTACTTAAAATTGTGAGCCTTTCCAGAATACTTCTGTCAACTGTAACTGCTTGGATGCACCTCTGTTAATCAATCCTGAAACAGCATTTTGCTTTGACTTATGAGTCTGTGGCTTCATCTGCATTTCACGTTGTTCCCATTCCTATTTCATTATCTGCTCCTCAGCCATTAAGGTTTCTGGTGATCAGGGGTAGTCTGAAGCTCTGACTGCAGACACCAGCTGACTGCAGGAATTTACCAGACTATAAATGAACCAAAATTCTTGCTCTGGACCATTGGTGGGCATCTTCCTGAGCAAAAAGGGATGCAACCAGCTGTGGATAACAGAGGAGCTAAGCCAGCTATATCCCTTGCATCGTGAGGTGCAGGCCCATGTTACAAACCCTGGTGTAACTACACAGCCATGGACCTGCAGCCGCAGTTTCCATGTTCACAGCGTGGCTGGACCCAGCTCTTCAGCAGCAAGACGTCCGCAGTGCCTGAGCTCACCAAGAGCGAGGAGGTCGCCTGCTCTGCCCTATTACATGGCTCAGTGTTGCCCCTAGGAGTCATAAAGCCACAAATAAACTCACTGATGACTGTAGGTAGATACACTTCACTGCTTTGACACTGTAGAAAAGGAGCCTACAAAAAGGAGTGAGTTTCCCTCAGCTCCACTCCAGCCAATAATTCCCATAAGCCAGCTATCCTCTTGTGCTGGGACTGCTCCTTCTCCTGGTAAAACAAGAATAACATTTTTAAATATACCAAAGTGCTATTTTAAAAAATGAATTAAGGCTGTGAAACGCTATGACTCACCAAAGACGCAAGGGACAAGAGGGAGAAATCTAAGACACATGGCTCTGGTGGGGTTGGGAAAGGGGGTGCTCCTGACTTCTGCTGGGTCAGCCTGAATTCGGAGTGACAGCACACAGACCATCTGGATCAGACCCCGCGTACCTTCAGCTTTGCTTCCCTTCTCCCAAATTTTCCTAAGACGGAAGGGCAGAAAAGGAGCCTGCCCCATCGTTTGGGCAGTCAGTCACATGATGGTCTTCACAGGGGAAAACATTGATCTCATTACCCATGCCAGGGTAATAGCCACGAGCACATTTTAGGATCAGCACAAGTGGCAAAGCCGTTGAGAAAATACACCGTGTGAGCCATAACCACCAACAAACCATTGCTTATGACAAAGTAAGGTGGTCCTTGGTCTATAGGACTAAAACCTAAGGCTTTCAAAACTCATTTTGGTAAAAAACCCCATCAACATTATGTATGAGAAGGACCGTGAGTATAGAGAAAACAAACAGCAAGTGAAGTGGTCCTGGACCAGCCCTGTGGGTCTCAACCGTCTGAAACCTTTGCCTGTGTCCATGGTTAATGTTTACTAAATTCTTATGCCCTGGAACCAATAAGAGACTTCAGCACAAGCAGACTGCACAGCCACTAAGATTTTTAATGACCAATAAATTATCTGCTGCTTTGGAAAAGCCAGTTATCGTATTTAATTTGACAGCCCCATGCAGGGTGAATTCCATAGACACAAAACAAATGTCAGGCCTCGAGACTAACACACATTTCCCCGGATGCAAAATAGACACTCACCAGTTGCTCTCTTAGGAGGACAGAAAAAGCTAATCCCTCTAAATTGTGTAAACCAGAGAGTGAAGGCTTAAAGCCTCAGCATTTATTTTTTAAGAAGTAAAGCATAAACCACACTACTGTTTTGACATCTGCCTTCTAATTTTTTTTGCCTTTGAATAATGTGCAGCACAACTATTTTAAGATCTGCTCCTGAGTGCCTGCAGCTGGCACAGGTTGGAGGGAGTAGTAGGTGCTCATTTCTCCTCAGGACTGCCACCCTGCCGCCTAACCGTTGATCGTGCTCTTGTAGAGAGACTTGGATCATGAAAGATCTTTTCCAATCCAACTTTTATTTAATTTTGCATCAAGACAGACAGTGAGGGGAGAGCTTTTTCTTTTACTCATCTTGTATCTCATTCAGATCTGGGCTGGAACAGAAACAGAGGAGAAACATCCACTGAACTCTAAGTGCTTCCCAGCTCGGGTTCACATCTGTTACTAATGTATCTTTACATCACTGGATAGTTTAATAAACAAGGAAGTAAGAGTTGTCTGGTGAATTTGGTCCTATCATTTCAGAACTTGATCCCTGGCTCTGACACTAGCCTCTTGGAGGGACTGACGTAATTACACGGTTCGTTTTCCCCATTTGCAAATTGAAATAACAACGCTTTCCTTTGCCATAAGCCATGTCGGGATGTAGGGAGGAAGAGCGCTGGGTAAAAGGTTGGTGCTACTGGAAAGCGGTCTGATGAGGCAGGAACCTTACTGTCACTTTGCTGTTACGCTTGTCAGGACAGGGAGACTATCTGCCTCTGCATAGGGTTATACAGGGGGGTACT
>NW_009228927.1:12432-22439 GCF_000690835.1 Fulmarus glacialis | reverse complement strand
GGCTGGGCTCTGCCCACCGTGCTAGTGCGGGCTCTCGGAGTGCCGAGCACCTCGAGTTCAAAGCCTCCTTGCCATTAAACAGATGTGCGAGTCACTGCCTTAGTGTCCGTGTCTGTCTCGGGCTGCAGCGTGTCCCAGACCTTAAACGAACTCCCGAAACGGGCACACGTCCAGCCACGAGCAGACTCAGGCCTCAGGCTCGACCCGCTGCTGTGCGAGGGCTCCAGGCAGAGCGCAGGCCTGGAGAGGAGGGGGCCCGGTGCCGACAAGGTCTCGCTGAGACGTGGTGCGGAGTGGTGCCCCGTATAGCACAACCATCAGTGGTGTGCGTGTGAATTGACTCCCGTTTGCTACGCCAGATACTCAGAATTTGTATTTCTTTCACACTGGCACAGCTGTGTTCAGGTCACCAGACTGAATTCAGTCTTGATCTAAGGAAAAGCAAATCTATTAATTTGAGGATGTTTGCACAGTTACTGTTAAACACAGTTCTGAAAGTTGCTAGAGGGAAAAATCTTCCAAAAGGCTTGAAGTAAACTTTGAATGTTTTGTTATTTTCCAGGGTTTGGGTGTGGAAGATATATTCCTGTGATCTCCTGAAGGTATAGCTTATCACTAGAAAAACATTTACCTCTTCTCCAAAACTTTTCTTTCCTTTACACTTATTTGCACTGTAAAGAAAGTACAGAAAAGAAACATTCTCTCAAACACACAACAAATCAACATAAGTACAAGTTTTACATCTCAGCATTGAGCAGCGCAGGTTATCCTTGGAAGAAACTAGTGACAAAGTTTAGCCAAAAATAACTAATAGCAAATGTCACCATTAGATCAGCTTTATGGTGCTGTCTGCCTTTTTCTTGGCTACTTGAAACTGAGACGATAGGTATAGTACGTACTTGTCAGGGTTTGCTTCGTGAAAACCGAGGGAGTGGCTGCCCTGGAATCTACCTCATGACATCTTCACATGTGTCACTGTGAGGACATTTCTACCCTAGATTGAGTACATCGGTGCGGGGAGCTGCTCTAATTGTCTAACGGTTGCACATCTCACCTTGGGTGGCAAACGAAAATTGTTTCTTTCTCACCTGCTTTGAGTGCAGCTTGGTTATCCCCGTAAGCCGAAGAAAGATCTGTGTTACGTTTGGTGCAGAAACACAATGCAAGTAAAGAAAAAACCTCTCTCCTGACATTGAAGTCTGATAATAACCATATATTGTTGGCGGTTTTTTAGAAAATCTGTTCAGATTTGACATTTGCATACCTTTGTAGGGTAGCAAGAAGACCAAAGATGTGATTTTCATTTAGGTGCTGCGCTTCATAACAATAATTTTGATTGCTTATCTCCCCTGAAAAAGAGGTATGCAACTTCTTATGAAGAGTACAAAAGCAGTTACAGCAGCTGAAATGAAGATTTCATTAAACTGCATTTGAACATTTAAGTTCTTTATCAATTTCATGTAGGTTGTACCTGTGCAGTATCTTAACAGTCCGAAGTACTAGGGAGTTTATGTATCACAAATATGAGTAATTAGAAAACTGAGAAAGGGTCTAGTCTGCACACAACTATAAAGTCTGTTGACGTCTCCAGCCATTCCGATGTCTGAACCTCTATTCTGATAGATACTTGTGGTTTTAGGAAGTTGTTGGTAATTTCCTCGAAAGAACTTTCTTTTCCATTTTATTGTTGTTCTAATCTGTAACAGAGAGTCTGATGATAGAGTTATATTTTGTCTTTACCTCCCAAGACAGCAAAGAATATTTTGTTGCTGTATTTTCAATGCAGCCTTTGTCATAAAGTGTTAGATTTGACATTACTGCAAGGATCAAGCAGAGAGCAAGAAAAATAAGGAAATACTTGGAATTCACTGATGATTTGTGGTGGGAATAATACACTTGCCTGAAAAGTCATATTTGCAAAGGATGAAAAAGTAATCTCTTTTGCAATTCATTTTTTGTTTGTTTGTTTGAGAGTTTTTTCCTTTAAGAAATCTCAATATTTGAAGTTAAGCAGAATGCATATTTGAAATGGCAAGAGGAAGGGAGAAAAAGGTTACTGTGTGAGCTCTGAAAGATTTTAGGAGTTGGAAAAGCAGGAGCAGCAGAAGTAATAAAGTTAAGCAGAGGAAAGGAGGAGCTGGCAGGGAGAAACAAGGTATGTGAAGCAGCAATGGCATGGGAAGGCCTGGCCTGAGCATCTTACTGGCCCTTATGCAAAGCCCCTTCTGCACGTATGTTACACTTGAGTGTCCCAAACTGCTTTGAAATTGAGGAAGCAGCTGCCTGCATGCAACTTGAAAACTGCTGTGGGTGTTCCAATTAACTTGTTTGTGCTGTTTCTCCCTGCCTGCATGTCGCCCTCAGCACCTCCCTTCTGACTGCACTGTGCTGCTGCCAACATTTGTTACTTTATCAAGTGGAGGATGTTGGAATTTTTTAATGGACTAGATGAAAAGTGCTGGCAAGCAGTCTTTGTAAATGATCTGGCAAAATGATCTCCTGCCATTTCTAACTATAGCCATCTGGAGTTTTGTTCAGAAATGGTTAAAAGAAATTCAAATAGCTATGATTTTTTGATTTTTTTATAATATCATTAGCCCTTTATCTGCACTGTTCTTACTTAGGGCCTACCAGAGAGGCAGTCAGGTACTTTTGAGGGAAGTTGTGCGCTGGGTTCAGGTAGAAATGCGACTCCTCTTGATGAAGGGATGGGGTTCTCCCGTGACCTAGGGTTTGAAGGTTGGCTTTTTTTTAAAAGTAAGGCAGGCCAGTTCCAAAGTATGATGCGTCAGTGTGTTATGCTCTCTGCAGCGTGTATTACCTATCAGATCGCTAGTCTGTGCAGGACTATTATTTTTAATGTCATTTTCACAGTCAGACATGAGGGATGTCCTTGTCATAGTCTAGCTGGTAGCAAAAAGGACAATTGCCCATAGTCTAAACCTTTCACTGATGAAAGGAAATCTAAATTGCTGAAGACTGGCAGTCAGATATGTCTTTCTCTGTTTAAGTATTAGTATGAATACAATAAGACTGCTTCACTTTGACAATCTGAAAAACAGCACAACTTTGTCTGTTGAGCTCCCCTTTCCTAGAGTCAGTGTTTTTGTCTGCTTTAATGCTGAACACCTGAAATAGGTGTTTCTCACTCTGTGATTAAGAGGTGAGGCATAGCTATTGCCTGAGTTTGAGGATGGTGAACAGTAGAACTAGATATTTTCAGACTGCATAGAGATGCTAATGTTTCTCATTTCTCAGTGGCGTACCATACATGCTGAGCAAGACGAAGAGCCCTTTGTCATTCCAGTCGTGCGTGGACCTGAGAGGACGAGGAGGAGCTGTTGTTTGACCTGAGCTTCTGGGGAGGACAGATCAAAGTAAGTGTAGTGCAGTGCTGCCTCTTCTTACTCTTGTCTTCATTATGAAGTGTCCGTGAGTCAGCTCCTTGGGTGCTCTTTGAGACTCGTGATCCAGTAGTCTTGTTTAGCTGCATGATTTCAGCAATGGTCGTGTACTTATTTTGTGTAACTTTTTCCAGCGGTTGACGGAATGGGAAGAAAAGAGTGCTTGAATTAAGTTGGCTTTTCGAGTATCAGTAAAATTGCAGCATGCTTCAAGGGGATTCTTTCATTTCCTATATTACTGAAGGTCTCTTTTCTCATGTCCCATAATCACAAATTAATATTGTAAATGTGCTTGATTGGAGCCAGCTCTGCTTTAATTCTCACCGTGTGGATGGGAACAGGCTAAGACCTGTTGGAAAGGGTGACCCCACATAATGTTGAAAAAAATATTTAAGTACAGGTGCTTCAGTTGGTCTGTCAGGTGCTTTTCTGTCTTTTTTTTTTATTACTTGTAATTGTTCAGGTGACCAGCGTTTTACTTTTTCCTCCTATCTACGGCGTACAAACCTAAACACTGATATAAAATAGGTTTATTGTGTCTATTACCACCAAGTTCTGACGGCTTTCTTGCATACTTTATTGGTCATAATAGATATTATATTTACTTAAGAACCCAGATGAGAGAGGCAGAGTCTAGCAGAAACAGGTAGATCCACGTTATCCTCAGGTTATTGCTGCATGCATTGTGCTGCTAAGCAGACTTCTATGTTGGCAGGTGTAAAAGTTTCCAGGAGGTTATAGTCATCGTGTGGATAGAAGAGCTTTTAAAACAGATTCTATAAACCTCCGGCTGTTAAGTTTTAGGACTGTATTTGTAGGTTAGAAACCAACTTGAATGTATTAGGAGATAGCGGAACTGAGCACATGTGTGGATGAGTAGGGTTCTGATGGTCCTTGGATGTGATCTCAGCTGGCGATGATCGAAGCGACTTCTTTAGCTGTGCAGGTGAGTTTGAATGATGTATGCCGATCTACTGGAAGCCTAAACAGAAAAGGGTACAGCGTATGGATTGTCAGTAAGCATTGTATTTTCCTGCTTGTGCGCTCATGTTTTATGTGACTTTGCTTTGTTTATTTTTGTGGGAAAAGTGTTTTCCTCTTATTTTGACTTCTGGTATAACAGGAATACAAATGAGGTCAAATCTATCATGATCGGGGAAGGACTCTTGCAGGGTGTGCGCAGAAAGCTGTCATAATAAGAGGCTTTGAGTTCTTTAAATACCATAATTGCACAAATTACTTATGTACAAAGCTCCCAAATCTAAATTTTTGTACTTGTGTATCCGTATGTGAATTTAAACAATCCATGCAACTTCCTTCCAAAACTAAAAAGCTGAACTCCATCTGACAGTTTTCATGTCTAAAAAATCTTGTTGGCTTCCCTAGGAGGAACGGTAACAGAGAAATGAAGATAGACTTTTCAGATAAATTATTCCCTATCCTCTCCTCCACGCGTGATGTGGTCATGTAAATGAAATAATGTATCTCATGAATTAGGCAAAGCAACTTCAGAATGCCTCTGGATTTCCTGTTTCTCTAGGGAGTAGGTTGTGAACTCTAGGGACACTTGCCATTGGGTTGGGATCACAGGATAGTTGAGGTTGGAAAGAACCTCTGGCAATTGTCTCGTCCAATCCCTTGACTCAAAGCAGGGTGACCTAGAGCAGTTTGCTCAGGGCCACGTACATCTGGGTTTTGAACATCTTCAAGAATGGAGGCTCCACAGCCTTTCTGAGCAACAGAGCAAAAAAGGGTTTTTTCTTATGTTTAAGTGGAATTTTCTGCCTTTTACTTTTTGTGTCTGCTGCCGCTCGTCACGTTGCTGGACACCACTTGGAAGAGCCTGGCTCTGTCTTATTTACTCCCCCCCGCATCATGTATTTATGTACATTGATAACATTCCCCTGAGCCTCCTCTTCTTGAGGATGAACAGTCCCAGCTGTCTCAGCCTCACCTCATATGACAGATGCTCCAGTCCCTTAATCATTTTAGTGGCCCCTCGCCACACTCGCTCCAGTATGTCTGTCTTTTCTAGTACTGGAGAGCCCAGAGCTGTACACAGCACTCCGGATGTGGTCCCGTGAGCACTGACTAGAGCAGAAGGATAACCTCCCTCACCCTGCTGGCAATGTTCTTCAGGAGCCGAGGATGGTTTTTTGTCCCAAAAGTGTATTGGCTTATGGTCAGCTTGTCCCATCCCCAGGTCCTTTTTGCAAACCTGCTTTCCACGCAGTGGGCCCCCAGCCTGTCTCCTTCTCAGGTGCAGGACTTGGCATTAACCTTTGTTGACCTTCATGAGGTACCTCCAAATGGCAGCACCATCCAGTGTATCAACCACTTCTCCCAATATTTGCATCATCTGCAAACTTGCTGAGGGTGCACTTTGTCCCATCAGCCAGCTCTCATAGCGTATTTGTTCAAAAAGCAGTATTGCTGAGCACATGAGAAAGGAAATTGGGGCTTTAGTCCTGGATCCACCAAAAAGGCCATTAATGGTTGTAGATAATTATTGCTTAACTGGTAGCAGCACAGAGGTGTCATAGCTAACCTTGAGCTGGGCAGACCACTGTTTGCAGATATATCTTCCTCAGGTCTAAGAGCATTGTAGTTGCATTTTCACGGCATTGTAACTCAGTTCATAAGTCCTGATGGGACAATGTGACATGCTAGTTTCTAAGAAGGGTGCAGATTTGTATACTACCTTTACTATTCTTTTTTTTTATGCTACCTTCAGACCTGAGCTTGTGCAGAGCCCATCTGAGTGCTTCTGTATCATAGCCCTAGCGCTTCTCATAATAGGGTTAAATTCTGAAGTGCCAGTTCAGGTGTAGATAGGCTCCAAGTTACTTCTGTCAAATACTGCTGAATGTTTGTCCTGCTCTTTCAGGTATGTATACAAGATGTTACTTAGTAAAACAAGTTGCAAAGTACCCAGAATTAATACTAGTTGGCGGAATGATCAAAACTCAGATTCAGACACTCATTTGGCTCCCAATCCATGCAGGTACCCTGGTTTTGAACCCAGGATGGAGAGGAGCTGTGGAAGATGAGAGCACATTAAGTGCAACTTTCAGAAGCCACGGTAGTTGAGGTTAAAGTAGGAGTTAAGATTAAAGCAGGTGCACCTGTAAGTAGCTTTTGCTATTACGGATTTGAGCATTGATTGTTGTAGCCGTTAAGTCTGCTCAGTTTTATCTTCTGTATGCAGAGCTCTATGACTAACCTTAGCAATTTCAGAAATACCAAAGGTATCATTTGAAAGATGGTTTTGGGCATACATTCATGACCATTCTGATATAACCTTTTGGTTTTTTGTAGGTACAGACTATTCGCTTTGCAGAATGTTTGTTGGATATGAAGACGCTGAGGATACTGAAGTGTATGAAGATGAACTTTATCACGAGGAGTCATCCAGTGAGCAGAGTGTTGATAGCGAGGTGGAATTTCATCTCTACAGCCAGATCCACTATTCCCAAAATCTTGGAGAAATCAGCACGCTGGAAATGGATGAAGAAGCCGATGTTGCAGGAGTCACAGGTCATAGTTCAGTGCTAACTGAGAAACAGTATGAAGACAAGAAAATCACTGAATTCATTGATCGTGGTGCTCAGCTTTCAGATGACCCTGAGATCATCGTCTTGTCTGATACACCAGATGAAGACAGTGTTTACAAAAGCAAAGTAAAGAAGTCAACAAGCTCTTTAGCTCACAGTAAAATACATATCCATCCAGGATCTTTCACACCAAATCATGCCGAAACTGCTGGACGTGATACCCTGTATGCTGCTGGATCAGGCACAGATATTTCAAGGCAAAGGAAAAGCCATGTTGGGAAGCTTAACCCAGTTAGTTCTGCTGGAGCTTGCTCCATCCAAGACGTGTTGGTAATAGATGATAGCTCGGAGGAGGAGAGCTTGATATCTGAAAGTGATAATGTTGAGAGTTGGATGCTTTTGGGAGGCGGTGCAGATGATAGAGATGAAGGTATAATGTTGAACCTTGAAGGCTGTGCAACTCCTGTCAGCGAAGGTTAGTACTTTTTTTAATCACTTGTTTATTCTTCTGTATGTGGGAGGATTTGTCTGCAAAGATACTGATGTTAATGTTTGAAAAGAAAGATAAACAGAAAGCAAATTGGAGTGCGTAATGATGGGTGCAAAACTATGATGAAGGAAATATTTATACCATCTCAACACCATTATTTCAGTAGTGTCATATATAGAAAGACAGCATTTTTGCTGGTAGAAATTTGGAAGCGATATCAGAGTGATTCACGTTGTGAACTTTCCAACTTTCCTGTATATTTTGTATTCCTAAGAGCATATAAGAAGTTGCGGGGGGGGACAAGGGGAGGGGGAGTGAAATAAAGAGGGAATATGTCGTGGTTTAACCCCACGCAGCCGCTCACTCACCGCCCCCTCCTCCGGTGGGATGGGGGAGAGAATCGGGAGAGCACAAGTAGGAAAACCCCCGGGTTGAGATAAAACAGTTTAATAATTGAAATAAAACAAAATAGAACAGTAATAGTAACAGTGAGGACAACAACAATAACAGACTATACAAAGCAGGCGATACACAATGCAACTGCTCACCGATCACCGATCACCGACCACCGACCGCGTGTCACGAACCGGGGGCTTTTTTTTTCACCTGGTTTTTCTACTGAGCATGATGTCAGATGGTATAGAATACCCCATTGGCCAGCTGGGTCCACCACCCCGGCTGTGCTCCCGCCGCCCCGTGCGAGCATCACCCAGCAACAGCCAAAGCATCAATGGGCCATCAACGCTCCTTTCATACCAAACCCAAAACACAGCACCCCCCCCAAGCTACTGGGGAGAAAGTTAACTCTGTCCCAGCCGGAACCGGGACAGAGTACAACATTTTCTTATTGTAAACAAAGTAAGTAGAAAAAAAAACAGTTTGAGGACTAAAGACATAAAGAAAATCAGGTAGGAACTGCATAACAATAAAAAGTTTGCTGAAAAGTGCTGCAGGGTAGGAAAGTAATGAGTGCTCATAATCCAGGGAGTAGTGTCATTCCTTTTTTCGTGATGGGATTTCTGTCCCCCTGCCCCTGTCTGTCTTGCCTCATAGCCCCTCAGCAGTGCAGAGGGGCTTGTTAGGTCTTTGCTGTATGCTAGACCAGAGAAGTTACAACTCGGGAAAGGGATGAACTGTAACAGCAGAGGGCAAGAAACGGAGGGGAGACCTTCTGAGCTGGTTTCTCTTCCAGAAGCAGATTCTGTAACCACTCCTTCAGGAGTCTGGCAGTTTGGGCTGTTGATCCAAAATTTACTGTAACTTCTTGTATGGATTCTGCACTAAATAATTCAGAGAGATTCCCAATCGCTAAAACTAACATAACATTTCAGTATTTTGCAAAATACTCCTCCACCTTACTGTGCAGAAGGTTAGTAAATGTGATGGTTAGCGTGGTAGATTTTAGATACTGTCACAAATGGGTGGTTTTAAGACCGCGTAAAGAATCACTGGCAAAGGTATGGGCAAAGGGGGATTTTAACAGAAATTTATAGAAACGTGACTTAACAGAATTTGATGGCAAGGTTCACTCTATTACTTATTACATGGATTAAGTTACACAGGGGAGAATCGTATTAGAATTGTGTTAGAATGATTTCTACAGAGATTAAGAGTAAAAGGATAAAAGGGTGAAAGGGTAAAAGGTAAAAGGGTAAAAGGTGGACCCTCCCGTTGAGTCACGAGGTTCAGAAGAGCTCCGGCTGGACCCCATCTTAGTCTCAGACTTGGACAACAGTTTATGTCTAATACAGAAAGGGATAGGAAGGACCTCCCGTTGGGTCACGAGGTTCAGAATAGACCCCTTTGCTTTGTAAACTCCTCTTCAGAGAGGAGCCTAGGTGGGGCTGGATCTACCCTTAGTCTCAGACCTGGGCAACGGCAAAGGGTTAAGGGTTTTAGCAGCAACTTAGAGTCCTACAATGCTTAAACATTGATCAATTTGACAGCTGCACAAAGAATTAGTCAAGTTGCTACAAATACTACAAAGATTAAAACAACTTAACTCCATACTTGTTAGTAACTGTATAGATAAATGCGCAAAAAGATCTAATCAATCAATACATATATATCTACAGATTATAACTGTACGGATGAGCGCGCAAAAAGATCTAGATCAACAAATACATAGGTATAGCTACAGATTGTAACTGTACGGATGAGCGCACAAAAAGATCTAGATCAATCAATATATATGTATATATATATGAATATGGTACCAAAGCTGAATGAAAGGCCTAGGATTAGCTAATTATAAAGGTATACCTGTTAAAAATTCCCCTCGAGTACTGTGAAATACTCATGATAAATGCCTTGGCATTTCCCAACGAGCGAAGAGTTGAGCCCCGAGGAGCGTCTCAGCCCAAAATCTCGGTGATCCTCTAAGTATCACAAATTCGAGTTTGCGAACTCTGAGAGGCGTCCCACTCAAAGGGACGTACTGGATGCAGCCCGCTGCGGTCCAGGACAGCTCAAAGGGTCTCACTTGGTACCGCTGTTCATAGGTTTGCAAGATGATTGGCTTTAGTCATCAGTAAATTTCCATTTTGGCTACTATCCGGC
>NW_009228927.1:4104-12400 GCF_000690835.1 Fulmarus glacialis | reverse complement strand
ACAATGGTATTGTTCCACTTGAGCTATGATCTAGGTAGGGAAAGCTTCAGAGCTGTCAGAGATGACGAATTATCTCTTGTTTCTGTTCCCTACCTTGATCATGTAGCTAGTGTCCCTGGTACAATCAGTGTTGTTCTCCACCTTAGCCATGCAAGAGTGCCTGGTACGGCCAAGGGACGCTTAACAGCCCCCCCCACTCATACACAATGGCTAAAGCTTAACAGAAGGTTCTGAGATCGTATCGTAGCCCAGAGGAAAAGAAGGGGGGAGGAATGCACCACCACAATCCGCCCCGTGACTGACCACCACAATCCACCCCATGACTAAAGTCAATCCGTCTTTATCACAGAGTAGCAGTGTGGTCGCCTCTTGCCTCTGTGCCTGTAAACAGATGAATGCCATATTCCAATTGTAATTGAGGGAAATTTTTGGTCAGTTTGTTTGATTATTAAGATTTTGTTAAAGGTGATAGAGCAATCTTATATATGCGAGGAGGTTTTGGTAACATTGCTACTTGTCTAGCTATTTTCCACACTCTGACATACAGAATAATGTTTAACAACAAGCATAATATAACAGAAATTAGTAAAACTACAATGGGGTGTAAAATTCAATTTAAAGTCCCTGTTGCAGTCGGCGACCATCCTAATAAAGTGTCCCACCAGTGATGTTCTCCATCTTTCTTCACTCTTTCTAAGACATAGTGTATTTCTTTTGTATCGTGATGGACAGTAATTAGAGTCTTTTGTCCATGATTTTGAATTCGTTGTAGTACTTGGTCATGTTGCAACAGTTTTCTCACCAATGTGAAGTTCATTCCAATGGGGGTAGGTAGTAAATTTTGATAGGGTGTGTAGTCTGATTGTAGCATTTGATGAGTTGTGACAGGGACTGAATAGTTGAAGTCACATCCTATGATTTTGGTGAAATTACAAATACAGACATTTGAATGATTATTTGTTTTTACAGTGATGTTATCTGTAAGTATAGAATCACAAAGAGTTCTTAAACAAATGCATCCGTTTCCAACATATATTAGTATAGTTTCGGGGGTTTCATCAGGATGTATTTCAAAATGACAAATGTCAAGACAAATGTCTTGGGCTTTTAGGGTATTGCCTTCACAAATGAGTCCTTGTTGTTTTCGTACAACACATGCATCTACATCAATAGTTTGCCATTTGTTTTTATTTTGTTGGGCCCATACTCTTATCTTCTAGTGGATAGAATACAGTTCCGCTGTGATTCAGTCCTAGTGCAATGATTTGGTATATGGTGTATACCGAAGCATTGCATATTGTCAAGACAAAAGCTGTCACTTCGTTCTTAGTGGGATTATAAGTTAAGTTAACTAAATGCCACCAAGATTGGAATTCTTTTTCAAATTTAGTTGCGTTGTCCCAAATTACCTTTTGAATTTCAGTGGGTAATACGCCTTCATCTCCTTCCCTTATAATTGCTGCTACAGTAGTTTGTATCCACAACTGAGCTTGTAATAATCATACTATGAAATACATACCTTGTCACCAGCAACTAAAAACTCTCTTAGATGATCAGCCATGCTTTTTTCTTGCCCACCGGTTTCCCGAAGCACAAAGATCGTTTCCAGAAACAGCGTCCCCTGCCAGTCTGAGAGAAAACACTACCTGCGGAAAGGCTGCTTCGGTGGTAAGGCTAGCCAGATTAGCAGCAGCACTGGGGACCTTTGCAAGACTTTTTTTTTTTTTCCATTTAAAGAAAAAAAGTATACCATAATTTTAGTTGGTGCACATGTAAATGAGGCGGTTTTGGGTGCAGAGAAATGAAATGTTTTGCAGCACTGATCTGCAGGCTGATGCTAGTACAGTTTTTCCTCAGGATGGCTGTGTAAATAGTGCTGCTGTTCACATGCTGCTACTAAACTCTTTGAGAGGGGAAAGCTGAGAAGTTGTCTTTGCCTTTTTTTCTGGTAAAACACCTGTTTCCTGCCCATAAATGTTCAGTAACTTTTTGCTCAGAGTTGTTCTTGTGTATGTTTTTGCATAGCTATCCATAGTCCGTGGCTAAACAGATGATAGCATGCACTCAATCTCAGGTGGTTGATTAAAGACGCCAGTGTGCTTGCCCAAGCCTCGCAGATTTAAGAAATGCCAGAAGGTGTCAGAGCATTCAGTTGCCATGCCAGAAACCCAGACAGCCACATTATATTTGGAATTTATGTAATTTTTTCTCCCTATAAATCTTTTAAAATGCAGTTTCTAAGAATTAGCTTGAAGTTGCTAAATTTCATTAATACCTTTCTTGTTGTATTTTCATATCCTGTCCTTTTCTTTGAAACTAGAGCTAATTAGCTTGTCTTTTTCTTCAATTGCTCTGCCTGTTGGGGACTAAATGTTTGGTGCCATGTGGTGACTGCTGTAACAGCAATGCAGTTTGTGCATAGCACAATTAAAATATTTTCTGGGTAGTGTCTATTTTTCTCATAACTGCTGGGCAGGCAAATGACCTGGAGTTAGGTTTCTTTTGTTCGGTTTACTCTGCATATCTCCTTGGATTTATGTACCAAACTTGCTGATGGTAGCTCTAAAGATTACCCAAAAAACCAGAAGATAGAAAAATGTTTAAACAGTGCTTGAGACTTTAAGCATATTTCAAAATTACATATACACATTTTGGGAAACATTCTGTAATTAATTTATTGGAGTGATTATGCTTACTAGGTGTCACATGAAAGTGAAAATTCATGTCTTCATTCTTTGTGCTCTTCTAATGAAGGTGTGCCAGTGCTAACCGAGAGAAGCTTTTAAAAATCAACATGGGATGTTAAATACCACGAGACAGTTTTGCTAACTTACGGTATGTTTTTGTAACAAATGTAGTAATCTTTCTTATTCATGTATATATTTATAGATATTGACAATAAGCAAGCCACATTCAAAGTAGGTAATGAGAGCAGAATTTTCCTGTGTTGTATAAACTTGTCATACTGTTCAGAACTAAAATGATTTCATTTAATGTAGGCGATACAAACATTTTTTGAGATGCTCAAATGGGAATTCAAAGACAGTCACACAAGAGGCTCATAAATATAACTGTTCTCCTACTCTGATTTTTACTCTCAAAGCTACATCAGAACCTCCTCAAAACCCTTTCTTGCACCTTGCTTCCCATGAGTAGTGGTTTTGCCAACAGCAGCAGCATGCCTGGAGCTGTGGGACGTACAGAGCATGCATCAGGCACATGCAGCCATGCGGAAGCAGGTGCTAGTTGTACATGCACATCTCTCTTCATTTTAGCTGTTGCCTTTCTACGTATGTATGACTTTGCAGAAAGCCTTAACCTTTGCGCATTTCTTCTGACTGAACAAGGTAATAATGCTGTATGCAACGGGCAGAGCAGAGGCCCGTGCCCTGGTGCTGGCCCCGACGCAGGCATGCACCAGAGGTGGAGAGGGTACCGCGGGACTGGGCTCCGCTCAAAACCCCAGTTCTCAACTGTGTCCCAAATTCCAGTGAATGTTATTCGGATACCTCTGGCATGCAAAAATTTGGTTCAGCTGCTTTATTTCTAATATGTATGGTGGTGGGGATGCAAAGACGAGGGCTTGAAATAAATTTGTGTTGTATGTGTGTGTGTAACGAAAAGCCGAAACAGCATCAAAATAGTTTTAGGGAACAAAAGCCATAAATCTTCTTAATGTAAAGTAACTATAATTTGTATATTGAGCTTATGCAGCAGTGTATCTCCAGTTCTATAGACTATAATGGACTCCTTTGCTGAAAAGTAAACATAAAAATTTTAAATCTGAAGGAAGAAGTGCATTTAAAAAATGTGTGTTGGCCAATTATCCTCTCAAAGATATTCTCTGCTAATTCATTTAAATTATTTTGAGACGTGCACAGTTCTGTTTTCAGGGTTGCTAAAGAACGAGATCAAGTATTTAGGTGACTACACAGTATGTAAATTACTATTTCAGGGCTTGCAGTATCAGTAGCGATGGACATAGAGTGTAGTGACTGGTGAAGCCTTGCCCTTTCCCTTCTCCCCCAAAACTGCCTGTGACTGTGTAAATGGGATAGACCTCCCACGACAATGTCACGGTGTGTCTAGTGTCCAGTTTGCTTCACATTAAAAAGGGAACTGAAATGTGAACAATTCTCTGACTATGAGAGTAGCCGGTCGTGTCAGTCTCTGATGAGTCTGTTTTCATGTCTGAGTCCCTGAAATAGAGATGCTGAGCTTCCACTGGAGTCAGAAATAGCTCCTCAAGGAAAGGAATTAGGCATATCTCCGTATTCTGTTAACTCTTCTACATCTTACTTGCCTGCCCTTCTCTTGTCTAACAGCCTTATTATTTTTAATATTGTCTATAAACAAATAACGCTTTCTTGATGCCTCCAGTGCAGAGAGTCTTGTCCCCATGTGGCCTTCTAGCTTCAGTCACCACTGTCTGCTGTGACAGAAAGAGATGTCCCTTTGCCTTGGGAAATGAGCTCTGGTTCCTGATGGTAAATCAAGATTCACCTGTACCCTTCTGTCTTCAGCTGACATCTAGAAAGTTATGGCTGGTCCACAAACACTGCTGTTCAGTACAGAGCTGAAAACGTTTCCTCCCTTTCTGCCCTCTTTCCAAATGGCTTTAGATACGTTTCACTTTTTATTTTTGCTTGTCTAATACCACATTAAGCAAAACCGTGTTTGTCCACATGTTTCTGTAAAACCCAACTTTTCATCATGCGTCTGCTGGTTTCTCAGCAAATACAGCTGATTGGCAACCTTTCATTATTTGGGATATGAAGATGGGCCCTGGCTTTCTTGTTTCTCACAGAGGGATATCAGGGAAAGCACTTACTGTGTCCATAGTGACTCTGGCCCTCCTTACTCTGACTTTGTTTTTCTGTGGTGAGATTGTGCATAGCTTGGAAGCAAAGCAGGCACTTGAATTACAGACAGTCGGCCGAGCTGAAAGACAGCGACCATGTACCTGTGTGTGTAACTTGCCCCACCTGGCCATCTGTGGGTTTCCTTGCCTGGCATTTGGAAAAGTGTGTGCTGCTGCTGCTTGTTACTTTGCAAAAAGGGTCCTACCTGCTTCACGTGGCATTTAAAAAATCAGTAATTTAGCAAATCTAGGTCTTTGATATGATTTACCTGATTTTTTAAACATTTAGAGTCCAGAAGAAAGTGTGCAAAGAGAATCGTTACAAACTGTACTGTGTACTAAATGTACTGAATTCATTTTTAGTGTCAGAGAGTTTCCAGGTTTTTGAAGGAGGGTTCTCCCCTCCCACCCCTTTCCTCCACTTTGCAGTGAGAATATATATGATAAGAACTTTAATCTCCTGTAGTTGGAAGTCTTTCATCCATTCCTTCATTAAAAGCTTACTTTTAACATATTTCCTCTCCCATGTATAGCTGCAATCCTAATCTCTGCATTTTTTTTTTCCTCACGGCTTTTGGAAAGACAGTTTTCAAAGCTGCAGCATTGATGTCCGGCCACTAAGGGT
Source organism: Fulmarus glacialis (assembly GCF_000690835.1). Lineage (NCBI taxonomy): Eukaryota > Metazoa > Chordata > Aves > Procellariiformes > Procellariidae > Fulmarus > Fulmarus glacialis. The sequence goes on along the minus strand of NW_009228927.1, from coordinate 6,914 downwards.
TACAAAAAACAATTTATCTTCTCCCTGTTTCATCCTTTGCCCACCCAGTACCTTCCTTGGAGACAACGGGCTAATGATCGCACTCTGGGCTTGGCAGGTTTGTGGAGTGCAGTGCGTGTGGTTGTTTTTGAATCCAAAGTTTTTATGAAACAGCACATACATAGTTTGCTGGGTTCCCAGAGAGAGAATGGTTGTTTTCTTCTCTGCTTTGATTTTTTTCGTATTAACACAGTAGCAAGGCTTTTACAAGAGCATCGCTAGAGACACTACTACTGGCGTGAGAAGTTGCTCTTAGAAGTAACAGCCACTAGGTATCGGTCTGCCCTAGTGAAGAGCCTTACGTTCAAATGCCCTGTGTAATCATTGCTCCGCAGCCTGCAAGCCTCGTCAGAAGCCCTGGTGCAGCCTCCTTAGCAGCTCTGGCCGCATTTTCATGACATTTGCAGGCAGTGATGCGGCATGCGATAGTTTGAGCAATTACCATGTGTGCTGCTTGGTGCAGCTGCTGCTCGGGGAGTCCCAGGGGGTCCTTCCCTCCACCAGCAGCAGCCCCCTGGAGCAGGGACCGGCTCAGCTTCTCTTCGGGTGCAGTGCCTGGTTAGCTGGAGCTCACTCCAGCCCTGGGGCACAAAGATGCTCCATACCAAGGATGACACTGTGCTTTTATTTCAACATCTTGTTCCATCTTGTTGTGTAGAAGCCGTACTTGGTGTAGCTTTGGCTCTGGTGGTAACCTCAGACAAACAAGGGGCAGAAGGCTCCAAGCAGAAAGCACAAAACTCAGCTGAGGCTTATGGGGTGTTGGAAGATACTTTTAAATGTTTGTCGCTTGACCTTCTAGCTGTCTGAATAGATGAAGTAATTTTTGTGTCCCAGATTGACTTCTGGAATTTGGTAAAATACGAGGTTTTTTAATCTTCTCTGTTGAAAGTAGTTATGAAAGGAAGCCAGCGTCCAAGGGGCAAATCATTTCACTTAAGGCGTGTGGTTTTTTCTCCCTACTGTCCTGTAAAACTGCCCTGTACGAAAAGAAATAGTGAACATAAAATAAAGTGCAAGCTAGTATTTCCAAAGCAGCTTTTTCAGCTTTCCATTTTGACATCCATTTCCATCTTGTTTTCCAGGTTTAGAGGTCTTGCTATGCATTGATTATCCGTAGTAATCAAGTCTCTCATTTAGTCAAAGAAACCATAATAAAAATACATCTGTAAAATGAAAAAAAAAAGGGGGAATTTGAACATTTAGTGAATGAAACCATAAAAAAATACATGCCTAAAATGAAAAAAAGGAATTTGAAAGCATTTTATTTTTGCCTCTTCCCTAAAAAATAATGTAGGAAGGAGTTTTCTATTCAGCAGCAGTAGCTACAGCTTATGGAGTTCAAAATAGAAATAGCAGTCTCTGATAAATTTAGGTTATTGTTTTATCTCTGTCAGCCGTGCTCAAAAAGGAAATATGCTTTCCTAACTCTCAGTGTTTTAAATGGCTTCTTCTAGATACATGACTTAATTTTCTCTTAACTCTGCGTGGTACTACAAAAACTGTTCAAAAATCTGACCACATCGGTATTTTTTTTCCTCTCTGTGCTGTTATTCAAATCCCTCAGTCTATTTTTAAACGGTGAAAAGGTGTAAGCTTATTTCTAAAATGACAAAAAAGTACAGGAAGTTGTGCTTTTCTTCTTTAATTTACCTTTTCCCTTGACAGCTAGTTTTGAACATGACCCTTGCAAGATATAGTGTGTTTTTGTTCTAGAGTCTTGATATTTGTAGCATCAACTACTTTTTCTACAAAAATGTCTTCAACAAATTTTTCATTTTGTAAGGCCACAGAAAAACTATTTAAAGAGCCATACTGCCCTGTATTTTTTGGATGCCTACATCATGGAATGGCTGAACTAAATTTCAGCAAAAGTTGCTTTCAAAAGTAAAAAAGATTTCTTGGTGAAAATTAGTTCCACAATTACAGTATTTTTATTATTACTACCTAATGGTATGTGCTGCATTTCCTGAAAGCAGCAAGACTTAGTAGTGTGGTCCACGTATAAATTTCAATGTCACAAACCCCCCCCCAAAATCAAGGGTGTATTTCTTGGCAGTTCTGCGTGGCGGCTCGCGGCATGCTGCTGCACGCAGATTGCTGCTTCTCCACTCGCTGCTGCCCCTTCCTGAGGCCGGGGAGGCTGCTGGGACACCGCAGCTGGCGGCTGCGGCCACGTCACGCTGGCGGCAGCTCAGCGTCCCTTTCGAGGGGTCGCCTCAGCCCCCAGAGAAGCTGTCGTGCCAGCTGGAGCGCGGCGCCTCCTCCGGGGAGGCCGAGCGCGGGCACTGGGCAGCTGACGGAAGAGCAGGCGGGAAAGACGTCTCGGTGTAAAATTAACGTTTGTTTGGAAGTAGCTTGTACTGGGAGCGGTGTTCTTGTGGGCTGGTAAGCCACGCACGTGGGACTGTGCTGTCCGTCGGCAGCTGCGAAGCTCGGGGATGGAGGGGCTTCTAGATGAGGGTGGGAGCGGTGGGAGCCCATGGTCCTTGTCCTCCTGCCCAGGCTGTGCCCGTGCCCATGCTGGGGCCCTGCCAAGACCCCGCTGCCGCCACAGCCCTGCCCACGGCTCCCGGTCCTGCACCTCCTCCGGAGCAGAGCCAGGCGCTGGGCTGGGGGCTGCACGCTCCTTCCCCCTCGGAAGGAGAAACCGTCGGAGCGGTGCCAGGTCATGCCGGCTGCTTGTAAAGGGGAGGTTGATGTCACCGAGTTCAGTTTTTGTGTTTGTGTATGCATTGCTGAAACCCAGTATCAGCTTGCTTTCCTCCAGA
>NW_009228927.1:0-4073 GCF_000690835.1 Fulmarus glacialis | reverse complement strand
TGCTGAACGCTCGGGTTTTTCCTGTGATTTGGGGGTTTTCTTCTTGCTTATGTTTGCTAGAACCTTAACGTTACTTAAAGGTAGTAGGAGTGGTTTTGTGCGTGAGTTACTATAGCAGAATGCACCCCGGAGTGGTAGTAAGCAGTGGGAATCCACCCACCATTTGGAAGATACAGCATATGCATATGGATATTCTGATTAAAGAAAAAAACTTGATCTTCTTTACCCTGTAATGTGGATACACTCGAATCTCTTAATTATTTAAGAAAAAAATTAATAAAACTAATAAAGTTCCTTTGCAAATCTGAAGAGCTCTAGACTAAGTGTACCTGCAACCTGAGCAGGCCCTTTTATCTGTACAGATTTCTCTGCTATTGTGGTTCTTAACTCTAATTTAAATTTCCCATGGCTTTGGATTGCTGACTAGGTTTTCTGCAAGAGTGCCCATGCTTACATGGTCATATATTCCGGGTGACTTTTTCACTTTTTTCCTCTTTTTTTGCTGTTCAGTTGATTGTTATAAGGGGAGGGTTTTTTCCACTTTTGTCATCAGTTTGATCTTTCTTCCTTGTCCCTATTTCTTTGGGTTTCTTACAGGTGGGGAAAAACTCTCATATGCAACTGAATTTTTGAACACTGATGGGAAACTGATTTAATCCTTCTGAAGGAGAAGTTCAAGATTTTTAAGTAATTAAAAAACGCAATAGAGAATATACTGAAGACAAAGGACTTAAGGGTTTAAAAAGGGAAAAAGTAAAGTTTGAGTTGGGCTACAAAGGGACGTAAATCATGCAGATATGTGTGTGGAATAAGCACAGGAAAAAAAGAGTTTATATTATTGAGTTTTAAAACAGAATAAAAGTCTAGAGAAGGACTGATAGGAGGAATAACATGGCTTGTTAATGCTTTATTATGTATCTTCCTGTTTATAGTAGCACCTAGTGGAAGTGGTTTTGTTCTTCGAAGCTGTGGGCAAAATTGACATTCAGAGGAATGTAGAAGAAGGATGGCACATACTTCATTTTGTGAGCCGTTAGGCTATCATTGGCACGCTTCTAGAGAAATTGGGGCCTTTTCGCTGCCTTTTTGTCTGTTTTCTTCTGTGAAGGGTTGAACTGCTGTGTTGTCAAAATAGGCACGCATGCAGCACATTAGTCTGCAGGTTTCTTACTGAAGAGCATGGAAAACTTACACTGTGATACCATCACAGTGACCATTAGTCTTGTGACAGCTAGTATTTGGTGGCTCTTTTATTTTTTAATCTGGAGGAGAGACAGAAGTAGATCCTTAGACTCTTACAATATCTGTGCATATGCAGGCATATATACACAATATCTGTAACACAAGCTGACGAGTCCTAGTATGATTATAATGGTTGTCTTTATACTCTGTTAAGGCATATAATTTGTATTTCCAATATGCTTATTGCTAAGTATTGTATGCCTTTCATGACTGTATTTCACATGTAACGATCCTCCTCCAGCAGCGTTTACCAGGCAAGAATTGTGGCATCTGCAGGCAAGAGGTTGGCGTCTGTCGGTGCACACTTCGCATTTTTGGCTGGCCCTGAGCGCTGTCCGGTGTGCTCTAGGGTGAGCGCAGTCCTGCGCTTGCTTCCACTTCGTTAACTGGCTGTATTGTTTCCCCCCTAGTGCCGAGACAGTTTTTAATCTTCACGTGTAAATCAAAGTACCTCCTCAAATCTCCAGAGAGACTCTGGATCAGGAGGGAGGTTTTTGTCACTGGAACCTGTCCAGTTGCCTGATGCTCTCCGGGAAGCTCTCTGTGGTGCTGGTGAGCCGGCAGGAACCTATCGCCCTCAGAAGGCAGGAGAGGCAAGGGTGACGCTGAGGACCTCGCAGGAGGTTCTATGAGCAGCCTATCGCCCAACTCCTCTGCTGAGGATTTCTGGTTAACAGCAGCATTTCCCATTAACATGGCCATTTTTGCAGTTGTGGAATTTAGCTTTAAGCTGTTTCTCTTTATGTGAAAATTTTTAGCACCAGGAAGGTTTCCCATCTGCCAGGTTCAACCTTTACTCACTTCCTATGGTGGTTGTTATGTTTGTCTGTTTTTCCTCAAATGCTCTTGCGAATGTCTCTGGTTTTACATTGTATGCAACGGTGCCAAGTATCTTGAATATGTCTTGTGAGATAATGACATCGTTCGAAGTAAGAAAACAAGAAGATAAAAGCTCTGTCTATTCAGCTGGACTTATTGTGGTGGATATGGTGATGTATGGCTTACGTTACAGGGCAGTAAAGCCATCACCCACACACTGCAGAAAATGATGTGCACAGAACGGCTGCCAAGATGTATTTTGTCACCAGTTTGGTGCTAATTCTGTGAGTTCCTTTGCTGTCTTTGTACAGTGTCAGGTTTGATATGTGGTGGTTGTTTTTCTTCCTTTTGACCACTTTTGAAGTGTAGGTGAGGGGAATATATTCATGGACATGGAGGAGGCCTATTGGATATAGCAGATTTTGGCGACAGTCACAAAGCAATTCCTTGGTCGAAGCGGGTAGAGTTATCTGCACTTTGTTGTGGCATTGTGTTGCGCAGGCTGTTGTGGTGTGTTCGTCCTTCCTCAGAGTCCTGAAGCACCAGAAGCAGCAAGGTCCTGGCCAGGCATCCTCAGTACTTGATAAATCTTCCTCCATCAACTCCTTTAAAACCCCAACAACCAGAGAGTGAGAGGGGCGGAGGAGGGGTAGAGGGGGGCTGCCAGATGCTTTTTTTCGGTCTCTTTTTGAAACTCTCTGTGCATGGTGAAACACCAGAGTTCTCTCTGCCCTTTTAAAGCGGAGGCAGTGAAACACTTGGTGTCTTACAGTCTCTGTGGTGACAGTAATTGCGTTAACGTTGTACGTACTTCCCAGTCCAGACACTGCCTGAAGGTAAGCCACCAAGTCGGTAACTGTGTCTTGTACGTTTAAAACTTTAGCTGCAGAGGTCTGGGGATTTCCCGCTCCCTCTGAAGCCGTGGGGGGCTCCAGCTGCTGGCTCCCCTCGCGCTAACGCTGGAGTGGGACTGCCTATAAGTGCGTATAAGAACGTAGATACACACACATGTAAGCATATGCACATATATGTATTTGTATGTCTGTTTATAGACGTGTATGTGCAGCTTCAGCTTTTCCGTTTGTGTTCATGTGGGATATAGGGCATGCAGCTTTACGAAGAAAACTAAAGTGAAAAAAGTTGCCAACTTTGAGATTTCTCTAATGTTCCAAAGTACACCTCTGAGAGGGGCAGCAGCATTTCCAGTCTTTATTCGTTACTCAGATGGCTGAAGTCTGTGTGATAGGTTTCAGTGTGTGGTAGCCTGATGCAAAACAGAACTATTCCCTGAGGCTTGCTCTTTGGGCCACATGCAGTTTCTGTATCATTTAGCTGTGCTTCTGATACTTCGAGAACTAAAGCTGAGTGGGTGGGTCCTAGAGGGATTTCTCATCAGAGTTTTTATGATTTAATTTTGTTTTGGCATAAAATTTAAGATAGTAAAGAAGAGGATCCCTTTAAGAAATGTCAGCAATCAGAGCAGAGGGATGATTCAGTTGGCGTTTGTAGTATATATAGGTCTTATGTTGTACACCTCCCCACGAGTTGTGCTGTGGGGTTTTTGTGAGTTGATGGTGCAGGCAGTATATTCCCTGTGTTTTTCTGAAATAGGTCCGTGCTGACCTTTGTTTTTAATTTAGTAGTGATTTAGTTTGTACATTTTTGTCTTATTTAATTTTCAATGTACCCATCTTTTTAAAAAATCTTTTGGAAACTTACATTTCTAGATAGCAAAAACAAGTATTTAAAATGATCTAGTGCTACACCCCTTTGTCAAAAATGAAGCCTAAAACCAGGCATAGGCATTCACTTGTGTTTTTTGTGGTTTTGTTTCTTTTTGAGCAGTAGCCTTTTGCAGGTGGAGCGACGCTGGTGTACTTGTAGTTTCTCCACAAACGGAGTGATTTAATTACGGCTCAAAGTCATAGCTGGTTGTGGTTTGTCTCCGTTTTTTTAAGGAGGTGCACAAGCATCACCGAGCACAGCGCAGGGGGCGAGCTCCGGCCGCTGCT
>NW_009228926.1:0-15039 GCF_000690835.1 Fulmarus glacialis | reverse complement strand
TCCCGGCTATGCTCTCTCCCAGCCTCTTGTGCGTTTGGCAGAGCATGGAAGTTGAATGCCCTTGACTAGCAGGGTACTTAGCAACAACTAAAAACATCAGTGTGTTATCAATATTTTTCTTACACTAAATCCAAAACACAGCACTAAGAAGAAATTAACTCTATCCCAGCCGAAACCAAGACACCTAAAAAGACAACAAATTATTTTTTGATGTTTTCTTACCTCTAAGATGAGAAACTGACAAGTAGAGTACTGCTGCTATTTTCATATTTTGAAAATCTGCACCAGTGTGGAAGTTGTTCAAGCTATCAATCAGTATACATCTGGAGTGGCTATTTAATCCAATAAACCCTTCTTTTCCAGTGAATGCACTTAAAGAAATATATTGTTGCCAGTCAATCTCAGCAATCACGAAGGGAGTACAGATCAAGTTTTACTGTTTAACAAAACCATCTAGGGTCAAGAACAACAACAGGATGAAGATGAAGTTCATGCATCCTGTGGTTTTTCAAGGGACGTATCAACTACCTCCTAATATACTACACTTTAAAATACTTGTCTTTAGACTTAACTGTCTGTATCGAAAGCAGTATGATTGAGGGACAGTATTACTTATTTCATGCTTGCTGACTGAAAACCGTCTATTTTCTGGAGAGGTAAACACTGATTAAGGTTCATTTTGTTATTGAATATATTACATGCTGCTTCTGTTTGAAAGGGCAAAATTCACATATGCTGAGATTTGCATGCAAGGTGCATCTGAAATACCTTGTTAGGCAAATAAGTCATAATTATTTGGGCATTCATAAACCCACAATACAAATCCAGATACTGCTTTAATAGCTGAAGAATCAAGGTCATAGTAAAAAAGGTTGAATTCAGGATGTTTCAGGAAGAAAATAAATATTTTGTAAAAAATCATGCCACTTCAAGCTAGATTTTTACAACTATCCATTGGTGATTATTGCAGAAGTTGAGTAGTTTTCTGCCTTACAGCAGAAAAAAGTCAGCATATGAGGCATACAGTCTCCTGACCCATCTGCTCTTCATTGGCTCATTATCTATCCCTGGGAGAGCTCCATGCATTGCTGCTGTTCTCTCATACACAGTGCAGCTTCCTTCCTCACTTTTCTCGCTTGTCTTTCCTAACAAGCATGTATCCATCACAGTGCACCAGTTGTGACTATGTGTTAATAAATGTCCAATTAAGTGAAACACTACAGATTTTGTTAGACCCTTGAAAGTACTATTATACTGAATGAAGAAAAAAGGTAAAGTACTCAAGAGATACCACATATTAGCATAATGGTACTTCATTAAATGTAATAAATCACTGATTTCACAATGAAGTCCTCCTCTCAACCTGTTGTCATTCTGAAGTTTCCAGCTTAGGCATTCTTTTCTCATTTGAACATACACACACACACTTTATATCCAACCTTCCTTAGATGAATGACACAAAAAATGAAAAACTATGTTCAGAAGCTTCAATATTTCCTTAAAAAGTGACAATTTTCTGTCCATAAAAATCTGTGGACCCCAATCAGGAAACTACCAGCTGAAAAGTCTGATGCCCAACCAAAATAACTATCAAAATTAATAAAATAATTTTATTTTAAAATTCCAAAGAATATTTTGGTAAAACCTTTCACATGAACTATAATGTTCTGTGTCCATTATGGTTTGGATGTAAAGTAAATAATTTACCTTTCTGTTGAGTTCAAAAAATTCAAGAAGAAAAATCAAAACCTCTTATTTCCAGAGGATTTCCTTTAATGTGTCATGTATTTGTATCTAATTTCTAGTTCCCAACAACTTTTGGGAGCTAGAAATCTTTTTCCCGTGACACTTCTGTAAGTTACCTCCCTGAAATGGGATGAGAGAAGAAAGAAAAATGCAGTTAAATCAAAAACCACCAACCTCTGTCTACTGACTACTTTACTACACAGATCATGTGGCCAATATTATACTTCAATGTCCCTACCAATCATTGTTTTATAAAATATAATCTTGGGAAATCAAAATTTGATAGGTTAGACCTTCTGAATTAGTTCACTTGATAGTTTTGAATTGCAAGTTTTACATGCAAAAATGTGGCTTTCCAAAAAAATCTATTTTTTTTTCATACTTTAAAACATTGTAAAGTTATTTTAAATTAGATTGTTTTCAAAAATATTAAAAAGCATCTGAATTTTACTTCTTTAAGGAGTTTGTCCAGTTACCTTTAATAAATTCCTTTAAAAATGATATTTACTAAACTCATTGTTTAAGAGATTAAGTATTTATAACGGGGAAAAAAAAAGTTATTACATTAGCTTGGGTGTGCAAGAAAAAGATATAAAATGATTCAAAGACGCGCTTTAAGGAAAAATGCACTGAACAGCTGGGATTCTCACTACTACAATATCCTCTTCTCTTTGCTGCAACTCTAATGAAAACACTTAGATGAAAACAGAAGCCCCGATTCTCTGCTTTTCCACCATATTTCAGTGTAAGACATACACCCTTACATCCTCTTCCCTTGCCCTCCCCTCTAAAAACTAAAGTTGGTGGAAACACAACTGCACAGCAAGAAAGCATCTCAGGGTTCAGCAATCAATGAATTGCACACACAGCTTCTTAAACAGCTATCTCCCAGTCGAAAATCAGCTCCTTGAAGTGTAATGATAATGAGATAGGACCCTGAGTCAAAGGATGCCTTTTCATTTTATCACAGCCTCTCACCCTAAACTGGCATTAATAAAAAACCTCTTCTCACTGTTGTCAGTGGCAGGAGTTACACATGTATAGCCTCTGCAGATGTTGCTAAAGCAATTTTTTCTAAGTCAAGTCATATGTTTACAATGCATGGGCAAACAAAGAGAAACACCCTCCCATCCCCGTGCAAATTCTCCTTCAGAGAAAAGCTTAAGAGATTTAAGCAGAATAGGTGCAGATGGAAGAAGTCTGCCACATCTCACCACCAGAGTCCAGCAACAAGTTGGGGAAGATGGGTTCATGTCCAGCTCAGGATTTTAACAAGGCAACATCCTATCTTTCATGAGTTGATCTTACCCCCAGTTACATCAAGATCCTGTTACGGGAAAAAGAAAAACAACTTTACTTTTGAAACCATAAATATCTTGGTAGCCTATTTAAAATCTTAATACCCTAATAAAAATTTTAAAAAGCAGTTATCATTATCAGTTACAATAATACCATCCGAAACAGAAAACCTTGACAGATTAAGTCATCTTTAATATTATTACAGTAGAAAACTTACTAATACCCTTTTCTCTGGTGTTACACTCACCCTCCTAATATCCGTCTGGGTCCTAAGGCTGACACTTCAGTCTCTGTAAGGAAGAGTCTAGTGGGGAGGATGTCATGGTGACTTGTCAGTGTCCCCAAGTCTTAGTGGGGATATGTTCGATGTTTTTGGTGGTGGGTTCCTTTCCTTCTCAGCCCTGGAGTCCCTTTGACTTTCTTTTCATGCATTTTCTTTTAATTTCATATATCCCAGCCTGCTTCCTTCCTGATGGACTCCCAGCAAAGGGGTGAAAGCTACCCTGCAGCCCCCCGATATCCCTGGGGGCCGTTTGTCCGGCAGGGACTGCCCGGGGCTGCCCACCCCTTCCACGGGGCCCTAGGCTGGGCAACGGGCGCTTGGCCACCGGGCGCCTGGTAAACCCAGCTCAGCCCCGCTCAGGCCAAGGGCAGCCCAGCCACCCCCCGGACCTGACACAGCCTGAAGCCTGCCCCCGGCAATGGCAAAAATCTGGGACATGACATTAGTCAGACAAGCTTTGAAGAGTAATACAAGAATCATCAACTAAGTGAGAACATGTCATGTTAACATGACAATTACTAAGATCTTTCTGAAAGGATGAGACAAATATCTTTAAGGTATTTCAGCACCAATCTTAACCTGAGCTACCTTACAATATAGTTTAAGTTTTGCAGTCAGTGCACCTGGGTAGAGAAAGTTACTTTGCCATTAAAGTCCTTTTGTATAAAAAAACCCTCAACCCTTTGGGGGTATATTTGTTTGAAAACCATCGGTTGCTATTAATGTTTTGTATTTATACTTTCACATAGCTCTCCCACAACTCTAGTTCATAAAGAGAACTTATAACTCTTCCTTTCCCAGATGGATCTGATTTGTTACTGAAACATTTGGATAGCTAATCATACGTATGTGTATATATTGATGTATCCTCATATACATATGATTATATGTATGTATATTTTATTAGGCTACATATATGTATACATACATATATAGAATTAGCCTTGGTTAGCCTACATATACATACATATGTATATATACTCATGAATAAATAAATAAATAAATAAACCCACACACAAATACATTGACATTTTCTTACCTTGTGAGCTTACAGTCCAAAATGCTGCACTTGATAAACGCAAATACAGATTCGTGAGCGTTGTCTACAAAAACTCCCTCTTTTTCAGGAAGTGTTGAGGCAACAGGCTAGATGTCTGTTAGTCTAGAGATGGCTGTCTCCAGGCAATTGCATTCACACCAACAGCCAGCCCAGAAAGTCCTCTGCTGCAAGAAATTACTTGGATTAAAACTAAGGTAAAATTTCCTTCTCAAGAACAGATTCATCTCAGTTTTGAGGATTAAATACACTGTTCTACCTCTTCTCTCAAGGCAGCAGAAAATAAAAGAATGGCTTAATTAAGCTATGACATTAATCATTCAGGAATAGTTGAGTTCAACTCAGTCATTACTTATAAATTCTGCACCTTTTTAGCATTGCTGGATAGATTTCTGATGGACTTCAAGATTTCAAGGGGTTTAGGGTGTTTTTGAATTTTTACAGCTTTATAAAGTTAAGAAAGTCATTGAACCAAACAAAGATCATGTTTGGATGAAAATTCCTCCACAACTCAAGGAACAAGAGGACAAAGAGAGGCTGGGACTCTCTACCACACCACTACCACACCATCCACACAACCAGTGGATGTATGCAGTGGATGTATGTAGTATTGTGCCAAGTTATTGGTTTCTTGTGCTCCTAATTTAAGAAATCCATGTCACTGCAGTCAAGGAATTAAAACAACTTGTCCTACAGTACTTTGGACAATTAATTTTGCAACAATTGCGTACCGGAATCAAGGAAGTTAACACTTTTTGATTACAGGATTTTCATTAATCCTGTTTCATTTTACCAGCTATCAAACATAATTAATCTTCAAAAACCAAAGAATTTAAGTACAGATCTTAAGTTATATCAAAGGAAAAAAAAAAAGTGTCCTTCACCTGCTCTGTCATATTTGTGATTGGATATCTTTTGTGCAGTATGAAGGCTCTCATTGCAAGTACAAATTCCTTGGGGCTGAAATTTATCATGCAAGGCTGGTGGTCTAAATCAATACTTAAGTATTCACAAGTAACAAACCCTCTGCTATCACCACACTAGCTGCAAATGTATATTACCTGAGCTGCTGAAAAACATGACCCTCCGAGCAGTTAAATGTTCTTAAGTCAGCATCTTTGTCTTCCTGACAACATTAATAAACTCATGCTGGTGTTCATGCTGTAGGACATAATCATCTATGGCATGATGACCAGTTGTACTAGACTATGTCATATGTCAAAGAATTACAAGAGCGTCAAAATTCTGTCACCCAACTTCACTTGTCTGACAGAAAAAAGCTTACGAAATGTCACGTCACCTCACCTTTTTGCTACCAGGGCTTTTTCTTTGTCTTTGTTTAGGATGTTGCTAGTACATTTTTGTTGTTGTTTTTTATACATGCATACATACATACATTTATGTATGTGTAAAACAATCCACAGATTTTGACCAGTCAGACACACATAGTCTGGACGTTTCGCACCAGGTATTTCCTGAATTTTCAGCACTAAGATTTTCAGTCTGATTATAATACTTACTACAGCATTTAGATGATCTTTTCTATGTGTAAGGAACTGAAACGTTTGTCAGGGAGTCCTGGCATTTGTCTCAAGGATTGCTTATCTAAGAAGAGCTGCTGCAGAGTGGGAAAAACAGAACTATAAAACATCTGCCTCAAAGATAAGAGCAGCTGCAAGGCCACTGAAGCTTCCGGTTTGCAGAGGATGTGCTCTGAGCAGGACTCCATGTTGTCTAGGAATGTGGCAATGTACCGTTGCCATGGAAACTGCAGCCCTCGAACAGGAATAAAGGGGACTGACAAGACGACCCCCGGTGCGATCGACCACCACCGACTTCAGAGCGATCGCCCACCGCGGACCCCGGAGCGACTGCTCACTACTGAAACACTCAAAGACTTAGACTCTGAGACGTCGCGGGTTCATGGCGGTGACTATTCTTGCAACTCTATCCTGAATGCTTGCTTGATTTCTATCTTTATTCTAATCTATCCTATCGCTACTAACTTTTACTTTTGATAATAAAAGTTGTTTAAGACATACGGCATTTGACCTCGTTTGTGTCTTAATCTCGCTCTTGGGATCACATTGAAACCTCCCCCGATATTGGATCAGGACACTATGATAAAAGAATACAAGACAAAAGAGCACTGGACAAAAGTAGATGGAAAATTAGTTCAGAAAATAACAGCCCCCTTCAGAAACAGCGTTCCCAGATCTTCCTTTGCCTCCTGCCAACCAAGGTTAGTCTTCATTTTTTTTTTCCCAGGTAAGAGTTTTAAGAGCACTTGGTTCACTTCAGGCAAAAAACCACCCTTCCAAGTGCCTGTGAGCAACGTGTAGGATGTGCCGTGCTGGGTGATTATTGACAGCAGTGGAGGTGGGTGCTGGTGTCTGCTGTTGCACTCCCCAGATCTCCAACACATCAGTCAGACAGCTTAGCCCTCCCAGGTCTCTCCTTCATGTTTAGAAGAGGTACTCTAGTCTGATCTCTGTATCACTGACGTAAAATAAGTTTTGTCACTGCACTGCTAAGATTTCACGCAGTTCTTGAGATATTTAAATTCTGCCTGTCATCATATTTCAGCAAGTAAACAGATTATCAACAAAAATATACTCTGCCTTTTCACAAAACGAAAATGCACAGCTTTTGGGAGTAAGCAAACTGGCAGAAGTGGCACCCCATTCTATTGGTCGGTTTTTGTCTAAGGCAAGAAATAATTAGTCTCATTTAACAGGATTAATTTAACATTATCAGCCAGATCATGTCAGCACGTTGAAGACCACTTTCTGCAGTATCACCAAAAGAGGAGAAAACAGTTTTTCTTTTTACATGTTCTAAATATCAACCTAACTCAATTCTGTCACTTTAGCCAGAAGGCCTACTTACTTTTTCATCCTGAAATGAGACTACAGTAAGAGACCTCATCTTTTTAGGATGACAATGAAGATAACAGGCCAAGAATAGAGAACAATTTGAAAGTAACAATTTCATGTTTATGTCTTTGAGAGTATAATTGATAAGGGAAATAAATTTAGATAGTGCTCAGTAACCATGTTATGCAGTTACTGTCTTTCACTCTTTTCTTATAGAATGTGGTTTCCTAAATGGTGACTGGGAAAAGAATCAGAGTTCTCAAGTTTTTATTTGAAACAGATTAGTTTGTGCTATGTGGGGACAAGATGCGTATAAACAAAACATTCGATCCAAATAAGTAAACTTTCATTTCAGTATTCAAAAGACAAATGAAAATTGATCTCTGAAGACATTGTTCCTCCCCCTTTGTTTCTCTGCATGTGAAATCTATTTTGCACAGATAGGATATTCACTGCACATTCCTTTTCTTTTTCCTCCAAGTGGAGAAATTGGAATTGCTTTCAAATTGAAGAGGCAAAAACCTTCTTTTGCTATCAGCATACTTCAAATTTTTTTAATTGTTTTTGTTATTTCTTAGTTGTATTGATCAAAACATTCAGACTTCAGTTCTGTAAACTGTTAAAGAAGTTTGAAGTCCATTTAACTTGAGTTATTAACCTGAATATAAATAAATTTACTCATCCATATTTGCATAAAATATTTCTTTTTAGTATAACTAATTATCAGTTTAAACAGAATTTAAGATGTCCCAATTTCTTATATCCATTTTTATGGTAATAACTGCTTTAATAATACCAAACACATTTATAAGCCTAGTGAATCTGAATGTGAAAGCATTCACTTATTCCCAAGACACAGTCATTATAGCTAATCAACACTGGTACTAGAAAAATTTCAAAACGCATAAAAATAGTTCTTTGACATTTTAAGCCTATAAAAGGAACACCATAGCTCCCTACGTTTTTAGAAAAAAAATTACTTCCTGTGATTTTTGTTTAGGAAATTTCCATAGAAGCTTTGTATCAAATTGCTTGAAAAAACTGTCATTAATGGAGTATCAACTCTTTCTCTCTATTGTGAATTAAAACATGCAACTTTAGAGCAGAAAGAATAATCCTAGCATTAATATTTCACTCATTATTGAAGATTTCTCATTAGTTCCTTTGTGCTTAATTTTATATCGTCATACTCATGAGGTGATGGTAGGAGTAGGAAGCTACCATTACCTCTTATTTCAAATTATTGTATTTTGATTCTAAAGGCAAAATTAGGATGTGTTGTATTAAAAACATGGATTTCGTTTACCTATTACTGTCTGTCTTCTAGTATACTTCCTGTGTCAGGTAAAGCATTACTAGTCAAATATTAAATAAATGTATGTTGCACCTGAGGTTCATACATCTCAGTTATTAAATGAGAAGGAAATAAAAGCAGTTGACAAAAATAACTTTTGAAAGAATAGCTTGTTTCAGAATTCCTGCATCCGTTTGTGAAGTGGGTAAATTGATACTGTTTTTACTTGTAAATTGATACAGGTCTGTGAAGTAATTTTTACCTAAGCTAGTCATACCATCACAATAATCAACACTGCTCGATCACCAATACTGCAAATGAAATTGCAGTGTAAGCACCAGCATCTAGGAACATCGACCAACCTCAATCTTTTTGTATAGAGCAGATACACAGAAGTTCATATAACAGTAACAAAAACCTTCCAATATTCCATAAGCACAGAACCCTAGAGATTGCCTCTTAGTCTTTTCTTGGGTTTCAGATACATCTATGCTACTGTGCTTCTTCAGGCCAGGAGTTGATTAAGGGTTTTTTTTTTCTGATAATTTTTGTTTGCACTTCTGAAATAGGTTTTCAAGAGATCCATCTAGTTGGCCACTAAAGACCACTGTCCTGGTTCCGGCTGAGACAGAGTTAACTTTCTTCCCAGTAGCTTGGGGGGTGTGCTGTGTTTTGGGTTTGGTATGAAAGGAGTGTTGATGGCCCATTGATGCTTTGGCTGTTGCTGTGTGATGCTTGCACCGGGGGGGCTAGGGGAGGGAGCACAGCCGGGGTCGTGGACTCAGCTGGCCAATGGGGTATTCTACACCATGTGACATCATGCTCAGTATAAAAAACGGTGGTGGGGGGGCCCCCCGTTCGTGACATGCGGTCGGCGGTCAGTGAGCACTTGCATTGTGCATCGCCTCCTTTGTATATTCTGTTATTGTTGTTCTCATTGTTACTATTACTGTTCTATTTTGTTTTATTTCAATTATTAAACTGTTTTATCGCAGCCCGGGAGCTTTCCTACTTGTGCCCTCCTGATTCTCTCCCCCATCCCGCCGGAGGGGGAGCGGTGAGTGAGCGGCTGCGTGGGGTTAGTTTGCTGGCTGGGGTTAAACCACGACAACCACATACAGAAGATTTGCAAATAAAACCAGTTTGAAAACTCAGAACTGAAATACGTAGGCTGAAAGTTCATTTTTATGAGTAAGTTTAACATATGGGTATTTCCACACAATGTGATAGGACCTCATCTCCTGTGATGGCAACTGCATGATTGCATTAAGTCACGAAACCTCCAGTCATCTTCAAAGGGACTCTGAACTCACAGTATATCCTCGGTAGATTCCTTCAACGGATAAAGATCTTGGAATTTGCTGAATAGGTAAACAGAATCTTAAGATGTAAACGTATTCACAAAAAAAAAAAAAAAAAAAAAAAAATTCTTTATCGGGCATAATGTAGCATTTTTGAGTACTTACTTGCACAGTACTTAAAAAAGCAATTTTCAGCTGCTATCTTGTGCTACAAACGTATAGAGAAAAGCTACTTTTTCAGCCTCTCAATTTGTAAAGTCTATTTTGCTTTCTCAGAGATTAGAAAAAGCTGAGATAAGAGAATTCTACCTGTTTTATGTAGGAAACCAAGCAAATGAGGAGTCTTCTGTAGCTGACTAGTTCAGGAAAGAAAACCAGGAAGCTTTCAAAAAGTAGAAAAATCCGTTTTGATTTGCATTATATTTTTCAAAGGAAGTTAGAAGAAAATAACAATATTGCAATGACAGCATTGTTCCAAGAGGGGAAAACAAATACCAACTCTTGGATCAAGGTGGTGGTTCTAAATTTGTTCATTCAAACAAATAAAACAAAAATGCATGTTTCTCTCTAACTAGAAAAATGATACAAGTGTAAAAATATTTTTTATCTAACCTCATCTGTTTGCTAGAAGTGGTGTGCAGGTGTTTGTTTCGTGGTTTGCTTTTCTTTTTTAAATAAATATTTGTTTTCTTCAAGTATTAAGGACTTCAGTGTTTTAGAATTCCCTACATGTTATTATCATTCATATCTACTCAGGGTATATAGAATAAGCAATGCATCATTATAACTCCATTGCTGGATGATGTATTAATGGCTGCCATAACTGTGACAGAAATACATTAAGGATATTTCTACTTAAATTTAAGAACAGGAAATATAAGACAACCTTTAGGAATGGTTCATACTTTACAAATCAGAAGTATTTGTTTGAAGCCTGACCTGTGTATGCCTAAAGCACTGGTTTCAAGGAAAGCTAAAACACTTTTTCCATTAGGAATTTGTTTTAGAAACTTTGGGAAATCTACTAAGACTTAAATTTGAATATTAAATCCTGATTTGTGAAGACTCATGTAGTTGCTTAACTATGCATGTATAAATTTCATAGTATTCCTGCATGTAATGATAGGCATAGGCACATTTCTAGAGCTTTTCATTGATTCAGGTACTTAACCTTAAGGACTTTAGCCAAATTTGAATACAAGAGATTTGTCAATGATATATACAAGACTAAAGTTAGGATTTCATTAGGTTATGCATGATATTATTTTACTGTATCATATGGAATTTTCCATACTGAAATTAAAACATCCGAATTAAATTTGCTGAATTTAAAATTAGGCTGGTGCTTTGTATTGGTCATTATTACATTATTACATTAAAAACCCACAAGATTCTGACATGATAATCTGTTAAAAGCCAAACATCTGCCTTCATAATCTTAGTTTTAACCTTGGACCTCTTGTCCTGTTGTCTGTCTCCCCCATTGCCTAGAGGTGCCTAGTCCCTCCAGTTGTAAAATTGATTTGCTATCAGAATCCTTACTTGATTTTCTTTCTCATTCAGTCCATCTAACAAGCAGTGAAACACCAGCTTATTGCTGGTCAAAACAACAAAACACTAGGAAAGAGCCATGAAGCAGCTGCAATCCTAAAGACTGACTCCCCTCACACACACTGCCTATGCACTTAACCACAGTCTCTCCTAGACTGTCATTAGCACACATTCATGTTAACGTACGGAGCATAAGTTACATGCTAAGCATTTTCATGATTAAGAAATTCAAAGTCTGTTACATTCATTAAGTCATAAGTATATAATTTTTGCTAGATCTTATGTCTAGTTATTGTACCTATCAAATATCAGCATCTCCAAATTAAGGATTTAAGAATAATCACTACCAGTCACATAAACCTGTTTATCCGGACTTAATAAAGCAATTACTAAATTCAAAACCAAAGACAGACAAGGATGGGGAACAATAACACGTTCAACCTATTTCTGCAATTATTAGCATGTAGAAATAATTTAAAGAAAAATAATGCTCATGGATATATGACAAAGAGTACTTTCAAGATTTAGGAGGAGTTCTCAAGTTCATAAACAGGAACAGGTATCCTCTCTTTAATGGTAAAACATGTTAAAGTATCTAAATGACATACACAATGTATAAAGAAATTCATGTACCCAAAATGTCATTCTTATTGTCAGATTCTTGAGAACAGATATTTCTTACCTTCGGTGTTTCTTGTTGCCTGCTTGGGTATCTAAAACACAGCCTCCATCCTGATGATGTGATTTGCCGGCACTTCTAATCTACTGCATATGTGAAAACGGGAACAGTAGTCTAAGTCTCTGTCCAAGATTCAGATGCATAAGTAGACCTTTTGAGAATGGAGAACAGGTTGATTTATTTTAGAAGGCAGGCAAGTAACACAGTATTGTCACCTCCCACCTTTCTATGAAGTAGACTGAAGAAGGGAAAAGGTAGTTCATATGCCTTCCCTTCACAGCAATCTCTCATTTTGACCTTTCAGCAGATCTGTCACATAGTAAGATACAGGGAAGGCTAAGCTAAAGACATAATCCATACCATTTCTTTCAATATGCAGCAAGAACAACCTATTAAGAAAATTAGACAGGAAGCACAATAAAGGAGAGCATAGTATCACAGACCAGTAATGGATTTTGTTTCCTTTTTGGCAGGATTATGTTTTATCTTTGGCCAAAGGCTGCTGAGGCAGGTGGAATTATGGAGGTAGGAACCAGAGGCCTGCTCATCAAGGGGCTTCTTTCTTGATTTTGTAAATCTGTTCTACAGAACCCTGGCTTCAATAGGAGAAGTTAAATTATCATTTCTCAATTTCAGTCAAGACTGTAATTTAGGATTTAGATTTCAGAGTCATGAATACAAGTTCTAACTTCTAAGCTCTTATTACAATGCATCTGCTATAAATTAAACAGACATAAGTCCTAAGCTTTAGCACAGTGAGTTATCCTTGGAGATATTCGAAACCCAGCTGAACAAAGTCCTCAGCAACCTGCTTTAGCTGGTACTGCTTGGAAGAGGAAGGTTGGGCTAAACAATCTCCAGACATCTCTTCCAACATCAACTACTCTGTAAATTTAATTACGCCCTTCTTATTCAGAGCAAGCAAAAAGTTTTGGCAACCCCAATAAAACTAGTGTGCAAGCACCCAGCCCTGCCCTCTCTGCTTGCAACACAAACTCCAAGATGAGCTGAACCAGTGACTGTTGCCTTACTTCACTGACTCCAAACCTGCCTCTTGGATAGTGTTGCATCCGAGTTTACTTCCCAGTGATGTGTCATCACTCACCTTGCGTGTGAAGGTCAGAGCACAGAACGCACATGTAGTGTTCTTTATATCTCTAATTTACTTAAATAGATTTATAAAGATAAACCTTTACATATGATTACTGAACCTGCAGTAGAGACACAGGGTGAATAGCAAATCAGAAAGCAAAGCTCTTTTTCCAGCAAAGGGGAGGAAAGGCATGATACTGGCGAGCAGAAACACTGAAAACATGCAGTGCCCTTAACTGAGTGGCGATGCAGGAACAATTCTCCCTTCTTCCTTTTTTCCCATGGCTGAAGAGGATGTAATTGCTCTTTATATCTTATCACTTTCTCTGTGCTTCCACCACAAAAGGCAGTATTTTACATATTTGTTGTTTTCTTTGTTGCTCCCTAGAAATGCTTTTGCACAGCTCAAGCTTCCACTCTTTATATGACCAATAATTTATCATTTGTGGTTTGCATTTGTACTCTTGGTGCCTCTGATATTATCTTGCACTTGTGCTCTGAAGGTTTTTGCTATCATGCTAAGGCTGTGCTCTCAGCAGCCCTTGAACTCAGGTGAACTCCTGAATTTGGCCAATTTCTCCTCCTCCTCTTTATGACTGTGAGGCACATTTCCCAAAGCATCTGAGCATTGGCAGCTCAGGGCTTCTTTGAGTAAGAACACAGAGAAAGGGGACAACTTCACTTTGCTACAAAATCTAGTCTTTCTTATTTATGCTGTTGCTCTTAAAATCAAAATAGCAGTGGCAAGTACTAATTCACCCTTTACGGGGAACCTACCTGCTGCTTATCTAGTATCTGCATTAAATACTACCTCAACTCACCAGACAGACCACAGTGATTCCGGCAGACTCCAGGGCCGGGGTAATGGGAACCATAGTCTGGTTTTAGAATACAAAAGCTCTGAGTGCTGCACAAGTCAGATCTTACTTCTAATCCAGACTTCAAGTGCGACATAAATGTTCATATAAAAGGGCAATGCACCTTCATCTCTGATCCACATTTAATAGAACTATGTAAGTCATATACCAGTCACATGTGCTTTTATCACATTTGAGAGATGCTCTCACAAGATGGGAGTCCCACACCACCAGCCTGCCTAGTTTGTAAATCCTAGTAGCACAGGAGCATGAGAGTAATCTCTGATACTCAGCTCTGGTGGCAGTGAGTATTTGTGAACACATGGAACCAGAAGAGTGCACCTCGTAGAGACCTCTGCACCACAAACTGCCTCGGGATCAGAAATGGGCTGTGCTAATTACCTGCTGTGACCTTTGCACAGTTTAGCTCCGACCAAGCCGCAGTTTAAGCGTGCCATTATGGAAAAACAGGCCTGTAATATGTCTTTAATGTCATGTAACAAGCCTTGTGTATTAAGAATTAAGCAGAGATGATCTTTCTGCTTACAATCTTCTTAGGAGCAAAATGCAGTAACGAGATCCAGATTAAAATATCTGCAGCACATCATTAGAAAAGAACTGTCTAGCAATTCTCTTTGTTTTTATAGCAACTACAGCATAACATAAAGCACTCTAGTTTCCCAATATGATTTGTTAGCTTATATTCCTTGCCTATATGTCTTTATGTACAAAAACCTTTACGTTTTCTTTCTTTGCTCTCAGTAAATTATGATGCTTTGCTGAGAGTCTCAGGAAAAATAATGTTCCTTGCTTAAATAATTTTAAGATGCATGTGAAAGATGCATAAATAATTATTGTAAAAGCAGTCTTGTCACAATGAACACGTTGTAGAGCAAAAATCACCACCATGTAGTATCTCATCCTATGCATCTAGGAAGTTAGCAAAGTACTCTATACAGTATGGAACAGATCGTGTCTGCTACGCCACCTGGACGCTTACAAGT
>NW_009228925.1:9304-21535 GCF_000690835.1 Fulmarus glacialis | reverse complement strand
CCTTTCCCCTTCCCCTTCCCTTTCCTTCTTCTTGCTGCCCAGTCGTGCTTTAAAATGGCTTACCGCTCGCTTTGTCACAGTGATTTCCTGAGCAGTAGATATCACCACTTATTAATCCAAGCCAAGTCTTCAGACTTGAAATATTGGCACGTCCTGGTCTATAGGCACTGCTTTGTCCAAAAGTGTTTATTATAAACAGATGATAATTAAGATTCAGATGATAATTAAGGTTTAATGACCATTCATTATTATTCATGTGCCAGATGCAAATTTACTTCCAGTGGAGTGAAGTCAATATAGAGTGAAAGGCAGCAGGGATCGTAAACAAGCATCACATTTATCATGACATAGTGAAAAATCCCCAGTATCAAGTTGTACATAGTGAGGCTTTTCAAACACACAGTTGGTCATGATTCACATTATAGATATGGATTAGTTGTCATTTATTACTCCCTTGTTTGACTAACCTGCAAGCAAACAAGTGTAGATCTGACATACATAGACCAATTATTATTTAAAAGCTTTCATCAGTTCTTTGTGTTCATGATTTTTCTCAACTTTTCTTGATTTTGAAAAGCCATTGATATCTACCAAATAGACGCAACTCAACAGTTTAACTTGAGAACCTTGCAAAAGGCTTCTTGACTTTTAAAAGGAAGGTCATCCCACAGAAAGACATATTTCTTACAAATAACAAAATTAGTCTTCAAACCTTTCATTCCTCTCACACTAATGTATTCCTAAACATATGCAGAATCCTTGCTGAGCCTCTCAGTTCAGTTCCTGAGATTTAACCAGAGAGCTTCCCTTAATTATTCAAATAAATTAACTCCTTGTTTAACCAAAATTCTTGAAGATCAGGTCTCCAGATAGAGTTCATTCATGGAGCTCTGGTGTTTCAGCAGATTATGTCCTTTAAGACTAGGTGAAATTCTGTACCAGAGACAATAAAATATGCCTACTTCAGCATATATTTTGTGAAATCTAAATCCAAGAATGATACCCCAAATGCTAAGAGTGTTTGTTCTACAAATCAAATGAAACTGCTGACTACAAAAAAAGTGGCTGCAGCCTAAGAGAAAATGGGAAAAATCAAATGGGACTGAATAGCCTAGCACCAAGGAACATAAAAGAGATGGAAATGTTTGTAAAAAAAATCACATCGGCCTTTGTAGGAGGATAAATGTTTACATGGATGCTGGGTGCTTGCTTAAATCGCTGCAAGAATTCCTTTCCCACAGCATCTAGAATCAACAACCTGCATGGAAAGGGAGAATTAAAAGGGGTGTTCAGTTTCGGAAAACATCTGTCCTGGGAAAAGATACCATGCCTACAAACGTGGCAATACATTTCAAGTAAAATGGTAATAAGCATAAGGATAATCCTGTTCTAGTGAACAACCTCTTTATTTTTAACCCTACGTGTACTCCCGGATTTAACTGCAGTCTACTCCCTTACAGCTATAGATGCTAGAAGCTCAGATGTACTTAGCAGCAAATTAGTTAAAAGATGTTTATGGTTTTTCTAACATGAAACAATTTCCTATCATAATGAGGTCAAGGGGCTTCAGAGTAGAACAACTCGCCCTTTTTTCTCTGAATGAGGAGCTAAGAACATAACTATGACTTTAATAGAATATAAATCTTCAACAAGGGAACGTTTTTTATATAACCATCACATGCCTTCTGGTTTATTCCAGTCTGTCTTATAAGTTTTCATTGAAATGAGTCAGTTCCAAGTTACTGTAGTTTTCCTCAGGTATTTTACAGCAAGGAGGCTATTTCTTGCTCATTAGCATGCAATGGCCATGTTATAAATTATGATACAAGTGCTAAAATAATTATTCCATTTTACAAGCTTACGTTCACCTTAATGAATATTTTAAAATAGTCAGAGAATGAGATAATATTTGGTTACTATCCAGACAATCTCTCTTGCCCTTCAGAATATGGCCAAATGTTGTATACTCGTCACGAGTCAGAAACAAAAGGTATTTTTATAGCTTTTAAATGCATGTGAAAGGCCATAATCTTTCCATAGTCTTTCTATTTTTAATAGCAATCTTTAAATGTTTTTGGTTTGATTTTAAGGCAAACATGTATGTCTGAGTAATGATTGTAATAAATTCAGAAAGACACTCCCTTTTGTCTTTGTAAGTGGACGGTGGATCAGGATTTAGTCAGCGCCTCAGATGAGTTAATCTAGGAAACGGCGACTTACTGGTCTGTGCAATTATACTTAGTTCCAAGTTTGAGGAAATCTGGCAGTAGGAGGCAGACAGAGTTTTATGCTGATGATCAAACATGGCAAAGGTTCTGGTACTCATAAATTCCAGTCGCATTATCTCTCCCAGAAGAATGACGACTTGTTTTGACAGTGTGTCACTAAATACATGCCTCCTAAATTAGGAGCCTGAACTCTGGAGGAGTGAATATGGGATGGGGATTTGAGGAATGTTGAAGTCTAAACCATGCTCCACTACTGACCTGTTCTGTGGCCAAGAGGCAAGGTCGTCCGCTCTCAGCCTCAGTTTCCCTCCTTCTAAATGTTCTCTAATGGTCTAAACTAAACATTTATTATGGATAATGAAAATTGTCTCCTAGCAGGGCATTGTGACAATGGTTTCAGAGTTCTTTCACTGTGCAAAAAGAAACATGTAGTATTGAATAGTCATTTACTCCTGGCTTCTTTGAAGTCAGCGAGTCTCAATTTCTGTTTATTTGTGTATTTACATTGGACTAAAGGAAGCAATCCTTTTTTTTGGTATTTGCATACCAAATCTTTAACTGCAGTTAAATAGTTAAACAGCCTGTTGAATGTATAAAGCGCCCAAGCACAATTTGTGATATACCAGTCATTCCCGTTGTATCAAATACTAGCTGCTTCTGTATTTTTCAAAGGTTTTATGAGATTTCTGGGTCAGATCCTCAGATGGTTTCAACTGTCATAGCTCCAATGAAGTCGGTGACAATGTCTTTTAAATTAGACCTGCAGGGCCCGAGGATGACTGCAGCCAACTGCATCAAACTGTCATACTTCACATCATTCTGTATCAAAGCTAAATGCAAATGCTGCTCTTGCACATGATACAGTGTACGAAAGTCAGTCAAACCCAGCCAATTTACATCAGCAGATTAACTTGCCTCCTTCATATAACCAAACACCCAACACTCACAAAAATCTCCAAGAAAGAAAAAAAATAAATGCGTGGGATAGTGAGACCTCTGAGCAGAGGCACAGGCTGGCCCTGCATTCGGCTGCAGCGTTTTGAGCAGTGGGGCAAGGGGGACTCCTGGGGTTTAGCTCTGTTGCTGTCACTGATTTATTGAGTGACCTTCAAAATGTCTTTGTGCCTTAGTGACCATCTGTAGCGCCACTTAAATACCTTGCTAGCTTAATTGCTGCTTCTAAAGCACTGTAAGACCCTTCGGTAAAAGACATCATGTCTGTTTAATGTCACATTGTTTTATTTGAAACCTGGAAACATTTAGAATATGAAATGCTGCATGTAAAGCTGTTCAAAACCATGTGTCTTATTTCGATAATTCACTGTAAGTTCCTAGGGGAAACACTATGCAATAAAATCCCATGTTACCCTTCCTCAGATACCGTAGTTGTAAGTTATCCCAGACGTCTGTAGATTTCAATCTGAGGGCTTGTCTCAAATTCCAGCTGCTTTTGTAATTTTTAAATTAAGGATCTCATCCAACTCCGACTGAAATCAAAGGAAGGACTTCCACTGACTTTACAGGATGCTGGAACTGGCCTAAAAGCAATATTTGGGAACCACAGCCATTAAGAGGCATTCATGCAGCGCCATCATGTTTCACAACAGAGCAGGGATGCACAATCTGTCCTGAGTCAGTGATACTCAGTCTTTAATGGCAATTAAAAGGTGTTCTGTGTAGAAGGGCTAAAGGTAGAGTGAAATAAAATAAAATTATCGACACTATGATGTTGTGAAAAGAGATGCACAGTTAATTTTCATGTGGAACTATGCAGCGTATGATGGCGTAATTCAGCTGGTTATAATAGGAAACCTTCAGGTCCCGATAGCTAATTTGTTAGTGAATCAGTATTAGCATGGATCCAATTCATTTCTTAGTTTAAGTACAAAGAAACCTAAGCAGCCTCTCACAAAGTGCCCCTGTCAAATGTCAGAGTGAAATTCTGCTTTTTACAGTGTGTTTTATTTATACTTGGGGGCATGTTCCTAATTACAGTTGAGGGAGTAATTTGCAGAGGGTGTGCGATTTGAAAAATAGAGCTTTTCTTTCTGTTGACAGAAATATTTGCAAGGGGATGATGATGTCCTCCAGTGTCTGCTATGAAGTTCGTTTGGTGAATCTCTCTTCCAAGCACTTCCAGGCTCCGTCTGGGGGTTCTCTGAATGGAAATATTACCTAGTTAGCAGCAGTACAAATGATAACACTCTGTTTCTGTCGAGCAACAAAGTGCTCAGGGACACATACTCTCTCCATTAACCTAGTACAACCCCCGCCCCCAGATGATCATGATGTTACAAGGAGATGGTGGAAAGCCACCGTTAACTCCTCATGTCTTTCAAATTTAGTGTTCTGGTACATAAGATGCAGAAACTACTTTGGACTCCAGGATAAAAGGTATCTTTACCTAGAGATCCCTCGTTAGGGTCTTGCTGCGTACCGAAAGAATGAGAGGAAAAATTTGGCTGTGGCACAGACCAAGGTGAAACTTATGCAAGATGGCATAATTTAAAGATTTGCAAATTTATGGCACTTGTCCCTTTGTATCCCTTAATTTTCTCTAGCCTTGTTCTTCCAGGAAAAAAATATGTTCAACTTCTCCATGCTATGGCTGAGCTGTTGCTAAGAGCCTAGTGCTGTCACATTTGCCTAAACAATCGCAATAAACAGCATTATTAATCACTACTTTATAGAGCATTTCTAAACCATGAAAAACAGTCTATAAAATTCTGCTCTGTTCTATTTGCAATATATTGCCCTTCCTCTATGCCTGAATTTCTTATTTGCTGTACAGGAATTGCACCTAGCAGACTCCAGAAGATACAGAGTGACCCGGTGCTCTGCTGTTCAGGTTATGTCCAAAGGACCTCAACATAGACTGGCAAAGGACGGATAATCAGTCATAACAATGCTTCTCTTTGCCATCCTTAAAGTATAAAAGGGCTTTAAAGAAGGCAAAAGTGGTCCCCAGAGGATACTTTATGAGAGGTTGGGCACAAACAATCTTACAGCCTGGCTGAGCACTTTATGGACATTTTGGGGTGTTTGGGGAACATTGCCGAACACTGAACATTGGAACTCTTCTGTGCTCTTTGGGAATCAAAGAAAGCAAATCTGCCTTCTGCTAAGAGCTGGGCAGACTCTTGTACAGCTCCTGCATTTGGGCAGTGAAAACAAAGCTGCAGCCTGTCCCTGCCCTCTCCCCTTGCCAAAAGTAGCAGAGATCGAACTTAAGAAATATGCAACCAGGTCCTTAGACAAAGAAACCAATTATCTCCATTGACAGCTCTGGAACTAGACAAGTATTGGAAAGTCTGGTCCAAAGTACAGTATATGTCCTAATCTTGCTGCTGATTATTCTTGTTGCTGATTTATTAAATCAGAGGTTATTTTAGGCAAATCCATCTTGTAATCCCAGATCTGTCAGAAGGCTCCTGTCTGGAAGAAGCAGAGGCTAGAAGTAAGTGCTACTTAAGACTACTGGTAGGAGTAATTTCCCTTTTAATATCATATTATAAATCAGGTGCCTGCTATGCCTCAATAATATAAAAGCTGGAGTAATCAAATTTAAAATAGGATGAAAGCAAAACATGTTACTTTGCTCTGTCACATGCTGTTTCTATACTATATACAATGGAAGCAGGAGTAAGTAGGAGTACACTGCATTAAATTCTATTTAACATTTGCCTGCAGTGGATTTTCATTTAGAGATCTAGAGATAGTCTCCTATCCATTCATGCATATAGCTCTTATTTACCGTGCTGTGAATGACACAGGTCCCTGCATAAGAGAACATATTTTCCGAACAGGACTATAGAAGTGATGCTTTTGTTGCCTAGAGATAACAACAGCAACAGATAGTCCCAGACTTTGCCTGCCGGCCTTCTTCAGCTTGTCTGTGAATTTTTTTTTTTTTTTTTTTTTTCCTGCATATACAAAAGCCTGCACAGCACAGCAGCAGGGACTGAAGCACCCGGGCAGCACCGGTAATAGGGGGCTGCAGAACCGACGGCGTTTGCTGGTGTCGGGCTCGCTACAAAAGCGTTCCGCTAGGTGACAGTGTGGTCCTCGGAATCGGTGCTGCCGCGTGTGAAATGATGGGAGGCATTGAACCTTGTTAGGACTGTAATCATCATTTGAAGAAAAATGTCCCCCAGAATAATAACTAGGAAAACTGCATACAAATTACATTGTCTTTTCAGGAAAAAAAAATCCCCTATGAGTTTAAAATGTGCTAAAAATAGAACTCGAATACATATAAGGAACGTGCTGGTTATTATGTCCTCACCTCGGGAGATCCATGCAGTTAACTGAGGATAGGAACTGAATTCAGATTAGAAAATAACATTAAAAGAAAACAGGATTTCTCTATATTTTTTTGAAGGATAAGATGCTTGAAATTAAGGGGAGGGGTGGGGGGAAAATCCTTCCACCCTTCCTGGTGGAAGAAGCAGAAAATCAAACAAAATGTAGATACATCTATCTTGGGGAATATCAGAAGATGGCTACAGGGAGAGATGTACCCGATTGCTGTCCTGCAAAATGGGTGAGCCAGACTGGAGAGTAAGAAAGGGTATTGGGGAGTTGCAGGTTCTCAGAGATTTCCCTTCCGTCCAGAGAAACGAGTTGTGAAATTAGGCCGTCATTCAGCACAATTCTCCAGGCTTCTGCAAATCAGGAGGAAGCCAAGATTTAAAATGAGCAAGCTGATCGTGCAAACCCACTTACAAGGAAGCCGTGTGATGTGCTTGAGAATCAAAGTATAGGAAAATAAAACAATGTGACTCCAAATCCGGAAGGCATTTTCACACCGAAGTGTTGATGGAGATGAGTTGTGCTTTTGCTTTCAGTGAGACCACATGGTGTCTTTCCACTGCATGCACTGAAATACCTGACTGAATCAGAGCGAGTGACAGAAGTAAACTAACAGGATAGAGAGCAGCCTGAGATCCTGCAACCTCCTGGAGCTCACGGATCCTCTGGAAACTATTCATCACCTGAATGAAACACTCTGTCATAAAAATAGCCTTTCTTTACATTAGTCTACAGGGTGATTTCTTCTAAGGTGACTTAATAACATTACTAACATTTCAAATCATCCTGTGGCTTCATCAACATCAGTGTTTTCTCATCAGTAAATTTAGTCATAGGTTTTTTATGCTGTTTTTTTTATTTTTTTCTTCCCCTTTTTTGGCTGCTGATGTGAGTATTCTGGGTATGGATGCAATATTCGGGAAGTTGTGCGTGTGCAGTGTGATTGCTGATATCAAGTGTGCTTCCCAAAAGCACCAGATGCAGTTCTAAATCAAGCTGAGCCTCCAAGCTTTGGGAAGTGGCTGATATCAGAGAGCCTCAGGAAGACTGTAAAGAAGGATGTTGCCAAATGGCACACGTCCAATTAGCTTCCTCAGTGGCATATTTAGGACAATTAGGGGAGACTTGTGGATATGGGAGACTTGTGGATGTGGATTCCTTTTTTTTTTCTTTTTTCTTTTTTGCATCCAATAAAGTGTACAACAAGCTATATGTTCTGGTAAAGTTATATGTTCTGATAGCCATCACGCCTCAAATTTCATACCTTTGACTCTAGGTAATAGTGGTGTTACATGCTTAAGAATCAAAGGCACAATATAATTAGAAGAGGTATTATTTTGTGTTTAGGAGAGCACTAAATTAATGATATATGGGCATGATTCCGCTGGTGCACATCCCTGTTACTATGGCAACAATATTATGTCATGTGACTCTGTCCTTGGTGTTACTTAGAGCAGCAAGGTCTCAGCAAGCTCCTCATTTATTTCAGAGACCTAAATAGACGCTTTCACTGTGTGTGGAATGAAATCAGTTTTATTATAACTACAAATGTTATATATTCCATTAATTGCTTCTCTTATGTTATCGTGTTAATTTACTTTACTTACATGGAGCATTAGCATTAACATAAAATAGATAATTAGTGAACTGCAAATGACTAATGCACCCATATTGTGCAAATTCCTCTTTTCATATTCAAAGCACTACCATGTGCTCCAACTTCTTCAACCCCAACCATTAACCTCAAGGGTTTGCGGACCAAAAAAGGAGATGGAGTCAGTCCAAGAGGAAACATTCCCATCTCCAGAAGCACTATCTGCTGATTCACAAAGAAAGAATTTCAGAAATCCGGCCTCTCTCCTTCCCCTATCACTTCTCCCCCCAGCTTCTAAACAAAAAGAAGAAGCAGTTTTAGAAGGATTCCTGCTAGGGGAACATGGTGTCAGGTTCAGTCCTCTGTTTTTCTGCACATAAACCAAAGCTCTTTGATCAGGATCACTGAGACCACCATAAGTCTGACAAGGAATTGCAGTGTGAATAGGGACATATCCTAACGACTGTATCCAGATTAGATTTTGATCATTTTGATTTATTGTTCTGTTTTTCCAAACGTACTTTGATTTGCAATAGTAACCTCTGAAATGTCTGAATCAATGTCACCGTACAGCACACTTCTCTCAGGTTAATGCAATTGCCTTAGCTAATGAGATTACCTGGCGCAGCAGCAGCCGGCAGATGGCAGCCTGCCTGGCACTGGGTCAGCTCATGCATTTTTTATAAAATATGGGAAAGTAAACCAAAGGTACATCTACTGTGTGTGTACTGGGGGGAGGAGGAGAGGAAATGTTTTGCAAGTCAGGATCTACAATTAAAGGAAAATGCCTTCCCCCCCTCTCCCCCCCATAACCTAGATGTATTAATCAGATTTGTTCTGTTATCAGTCCTTTTTGTACTAAGTACTGCTGAATCCTGGTTAAAACAAAATGATTTTCCCATTCCCTTCCCCCACTTCAAGCTTTGGATATTTTAGAGAAATACTGTATCTCCAAATGACCAGCTGGCCAATAAATTTATCTTGACGTTTACAGCTGGGAAGTTCATCTATTAATAAGAGATGCATCATGTACCAAAAGATGATTAATGATAACCATATATCAATGTAGAGACTGTACATAAAGCCATACTCCTCCTCCTAAGAAAATAGAATAGAGCTACAACATAAGAACTATAATAAAAAATTTTGAATGATCCACTGTTTGTTAATTCCTGGAAATACGGGGCAAGATCCTCAGCCTGTGTAAATCATGGTGCCTCTGATGAAGGCAGCTGGAACGACAGTGATTTAGATCAACAGAAAATGTGACTCACAGTCTTATCTGCAGTTTTTCTTACTGTTACATCTCTCTCCCTGGAGTCCTTTGCTTTCCAAAAATTTCAGCATCACCCACTGCTAAAATGGATCATGAAAGGCAAAATAAGGTAAAGAAAGGGATTCTTCATGCACTTTAAAGAGTGACATTTATAATTTTTGAGAAGACCCATTGCCTTGCTTAGTCATTTCCCCATTTTGGGTCACTGCAGAAGGTTAACACCACCTGCACAGGGAGCTTTCTGCGTACCATAGAGCTGTCCTTCGTCACAGGAAACTGGAGATCAGTGAAGTCAGAAGATTTGATAGAGTATCACTGTGAAGAAATGCTTTTTTTACCTATGTCCTTTCACTGTGCCTGACTCGGGTAGTATAATGATGGTCAAAAGAATGATCCACAGAAATCAACATTATTCTGAGAAAGAGGCCCGCTCACCCCTCCCCCATCCCTCCTCATCCTTCAGTCATCCTTCAGCCCCATCTGATGCTTGCTAAGGTCAATGGCAAAACACCGTTGACTTACGGCTGAAAATTGGGATCCACAAGAATGTTTTGTCCCAGCTCCTTTTCCTCCTTCTTCCTTTGTTCTTTTCTACTACCATATCCTCTGGTATGCCATGATAGTAACCACCGAGACTATCTCCATTTTACTGTTGATCGAGTGTCCCTTATTCCTCAAACGTTAATTTATACCGAAGAAGGAGATTACTTACATGAAGAACGTACAGCAGTGTACAGTATCTGTGCCACATAATGTAAGCTTAATTCATACAAATGGTCCCATTGATTTTATTTTGGTTGCTCAAGCTTTTGCAGTCCAGGCTTTCCAGCACTAATGTAATAAGGGCTGTATGGCCACTAAACCTTTGTGTTTTCTCCTCTCTAGTTCAACCTCCTTTCTTCTTTCAAATCTTTCCTTAAAACATTTCTTAGCCTGATGTCCATTAAAAGCCTCCTGACAGCAACTAATGTCACATTGGTTCCATCTTTCTATTCCCGTTTGTCTGATGATAGAAAGTGAAATATCTGTTCTGGCTGCGTACATAGCATGAAAGGATCATGCTCTTAACAAACAAATAGAAAAATAAGGAGGTCTGTATTTCTATCCCACCTTTATTTGTTTCCTCCGCCAAAAAAATAGCTTGGTGTGTGATTTGGTAAAAGTGTTAAAGGGCAAATTACTAATCCCATAGGTAATACTAAGAATAAAGAATAAATAGCAGTAACAAACAATCATGTGCCCTTGTGCAAGCTTTCTAAAATTAAATCCTTAGCATGTCTGCCTTTCTGCTTTCCTCTTCTCACTGAGGAAAGTTAAACATGGTATTATTTAGTTAAATCATTTTAGTTAGGTCATTACTGCAGGCTCCATAGGTTAGATGGTTATTAGTTTCCTTTTGTAGATCTGCTGTTCCTTTTTAGTTACTACTGACAGTTTCACCATTACCACAGGGCACATTCTCATTGGAAGGTTGGCTGTGCAGCGGATTTTATTAATGGCCTTAATCTGCTGTCGTGTCAGTTAATGCATTCGCCAAATGGTGTGACAAGGGTTGACTGAATCTTACAGTGAATATGAGAGTGAGAAATATGCGTGTGAGGTAACCACCCCCCCATAAAGAGTGTTTTTTGGAGAGAAATATTAGGAAATCCCATGAAGAATTGAGAGCAGTGGGAGCCTATATAAATTCCCCTTAACTCTTTAAATCTGTGAACTTTGAGAGCCTCTTTCAGTTAATATTGTTGTTAATAAGCTGTTTCCCATAAATTTTATTATCCTTGTTTTAAATGTAACCTAAGACAGCAAAGGTCTAATCCAGCAGAGCAGGTACTTTGTTTGATGAAAAGTTAACAGGAGAGAGGCTTTAAAAATTAATGAGATGATACCTAATTTGGCATTAGTTGACTAATACCTCTTAAAATACTCACACTATATACAACTTCCCAGAGAGTTCCTATGAAATAGCAAGATTTGGACTTTGAATTCCGAAGGACCAAGGCAGTTCTTTAGCTTTGAGACCATCCTATGCTGATTTTTCTATTTAAATAAAACATAAATCCTGACTGTTAAGAGGGAAAGTGCTGGTCAGATTACATTACAGTGCCTCAGAAACACTGTACGCAGCCTGATCTTCTCACATATGTAATTCTATTGACTTCAGGGTTTCAAAGGCAAAAAGAACTGCCTGTTTGAAAAAGGTAGGACATAGGACAGGTAATTCTAGGGCAGGACCATGTGATTTTTTGGAAGACAATATGAAGAATATTTGAGGCTATAAAGCAAATTCTGAACTGGAAGCTGTCTACCTCTGCAGAGCTGTACTTGGCTAGGAAGTTCTTAACATGCGTCCTCATAAAGCTTCGCTACAAAAGATTGGTTGCCCTCGATTTCCTCAGAGGAATTGTATTTTATCCAAAATATTTTGTCAAATTCTTTGTTAAAAAAAAAACTCCTTATGTAACTCTAAACAAAGCAATGGGCCACAAATGAATGGCAGCATTTTAGACTGAAGGTGGGA
The DNA here is from genome assembly GCF_000690835.1 of Fulmarus glacialis. Taxonomy (NCBI): domain Eukaryota; kingdom Metazoa; phylum Chordata; class Aves; order Procellariiformes; family Procellariidae; genus Fulmarus; species Fulmarus glacialis. The sequence continues at coordinate 9,608 of NW_009228925.1, read as the reverse complement.
GCTATTGATGTGTCTTTCAACTGAGGAGATTTACAGTAGAAGGGCTAGACATAAGCCAAAAAAAAAAAAAAAAAAATTGGAATTGAAGTAGAGAATAATACCAACTCTCCTATTGTGAAAACGGAGCACAAGTATTTAAAAGCAAGATTATGAATTCTTGAAGCCCAGAAAATTCCTGATTTGAGAGATTGGGACCTTTCTCATCTAAGTGAAAGCACAGTTATTTTATGCTCAGTCAGTTGTTGACATCTACTGAAACGTCAAAAAAGAGGACGCAATGTAACTGTGAACTTAGTTGTTTCAG